>NC_080467.1:25006057-25311890 GCF_030265055.1 Doryrhamphus excisus | reverse complement strand
CAGTTTTGCCCATTCTTCTTTGCAATAAGTCTCAAGCTCCATCAGGTTGGATGGGAGACGTCTGTGCACAGCCATTTTCAGATCTCTCCAGAGATGTTCCATCGGATTCAAGTCTGGACTCTGGCTGGGCCACTCCAGGACATTTACGGAGTGGTTCTGAAGCCAATCTTTTGAGATCTTGGCTGTGTGCTTCGGGTCGTTGTCCTGCTGAAAAATGAACCTTCGCCCCAGCCTGAGGTCAAGAGCGCTCTGGAGCAGGTTTTCATCCAGGATATCTCTATATATTGCTGCATTCATTTTTCCTTCTATCCTGACTAGTCTGCCAGTTCCTGCTGCTGAAAAACATCCCCACAGCATGATGCTGCCACCACCATGCTTCTCTGGTCTGATGAGACAAAGATTGAACTCTTTGGTGTGAATGCCAGGCGCCATGTTTGGAGGAAACCAGGCACTGCTCATCACCAAAGTATTCACAGCGCTTCACTTTTTCCACATTTTGTCATGTTCCAGCCTCATTCCAAATTGTATTAATTTAATCTCTTACCTCAAAATTCTACACAAAATGTGAAAAAAGTTTTTTTTTTTTTTTACTTTTTTTGAATTTATTAAAAATAGAAAACTAAGAAATCACATTTACATAAGTATTCACAGCCTTTGCCATGAAGCTCAAAATTGAGCTCAGGTGCATCTTTTTTCCACTGATCATCCTTGAGATCTTTCTACAGCTTAATTGGAGTCCACCTGCAGTAAATTCAGTTGATTGGACATGATTTGGAAAGGCACACACCTGTCTATATAAGGTCCCACAGTTGACTGTGCATGTCAGAGCACAAACACCAAGCATGAAGTCAAAAGAACTGTCTGTAGACCTGCGAGACAGGATTGCCTTGAGGCACAAATCTGGGGAAGGATACAGAAAAAATTCTGCTGCTTTGAAGGTCCCAATGAGCACAGTGGCCTCCATTATTCGTAAATGGAAGACGTTTGGAACCACCAGGACTCTTCCTAGAGCTGGCCGGCCTTCTAAACTGAGCGATCGGGGAAGAAGGGTCTTAGTCAGGGAGGTGACCAAGGCCCCGATGGTCACTCTGTCAGAGCTCCAGCGTTCCTCTGTGGAGAGAGGAGAGCCTTCCAGAAGGACAACCATCTCTGCAGCAATCCACCAATCAGGCCTGTATGGTAGAGTGGCCAGACGAAAGCCACTCCTTAGTAAAAGGAACATGGCAGCCCGTCTGGAATTTGCCAAAAAGCACCTGAATGACTCTCAGACCATGAGAAACAAAATTCTCTGGTCTGATGAGACAAAGATTGAACTCTTTGGTGTGAATGCCAGGCGCCATGTTTGGAGGAAACCAGGCACTGCTCATCACCAGGCCAATACCATCCCTACAGTGAAGCATGGTGGTGAAAATTAAAAAAATTAATGCAGCAATATATAGAGATATCCTGGATGAAAACCTGCTCCAGAGCGCTCCGTGAATGTCCTGGAGTGGCCCAGCCAGAGTCCAGACTTGAATCCGATGGAACATCTCTGGAGAGATCTGAAAATGGCTGTGCACAGACGTCTCCCATCCAACCTGATGGAGCTTGAGACTTATTGCAAAGAAGAATGGGCAAAACTGCCTAAAGATAGGTGTGCTAAACTTGTGGGATCATATTCAAAAAGACTTGAGGCTGTAATTGCTGCCAAACGTGGATCAACAAAGTATTAAGCAAAGGCTGTGAATACTTATGTAAATGGGATTTTTTTGTTTTCTATTTTTAATAAATTCAAAACATGTCAAAAAAAACTTTTTTCACATTGTCATAATGGAGTATTTTGTGTAGAATTTGGAGGTAAGAGATTAATTTAATACAGTTTGGAATGAGGCTGTAACATGACAAAATGTGTAAAAAGTGAAGCGCTGTGAATACTTTCCGGATGCACTGTACATGTACCAGGAGCGACGTCCAAAAAGTCCAAAAAAAGACTTTACTGCCAAGTGCAAAGCAGAACCCGGGAAGCTCGGACCAATGACCTCCGAAGCATCCAGTTTTTCTTATGCCCACTGTTGCTGACTACTATTTTGAGTAATGTCACTTGAGCAAGACTTTTCTAACATTCCACACTACAAAATAAGTAATAAATGTTTGTATGATTCATGGTGATATTGGATCAAATTGAAATTGATATCCAATGATACTCAAAGCTGCAATATCGGTATCATATCAGTAAAAATTGTACTGGGACACCCCAACAAAAATGAATCAAAAAGTTAAAAAAAATCTACACTTTAGTTTTTTAGGTGCAGTGGGACAGGGTCGTGAATGTAGCAGCTCTGGAGACTTTTGCCTCAGAGCTAAAAAGCCCTCCAAATAGTGAGAGACTCCAAGTGGAAACCGGTCTGCCGCTCTGTGATGAATGCTAATTTGCTGTTAAGCAGCCTTTGAGCAAGCACGAAAACAAAGGCTGCCGCAGAGCTTGACCGTGCCTTTTCCATCTACACGCAAAGGAAGGAATAATGATGCTATTACGTGGCGTAACGCAACAGCCAAACTGCAAGATAGGTTGTAATCTTCTCTGTTAAAGACATGTCCATTCAAAGGAGTCCAGTAGTACAGTAGTATACAGTATATACAGTAATACATTTTATGTTCATCGCCAAATGTATCTGAAATATCCCTAACCTTTAGCGAGTATTACATCTCTGTGGCACCCGTATCCACAGTGAGGCTCGTTAATAGCCTCCGTTTGCTCAGCCATCTTGTTTCATGCACATGACACTTCATTTTCTGCATGAGGTTTCACAAAAGTCGATAAGCATCACGCCAAGACAAATACCACGCAGTGGCGGCTAAACGATGAAGTTTGAGGGGAATGCTATCAATTTGCAGAGCCACCACCCTTACGCATTCACGCCTTGACCATGTGATCTATCAACAAACGCCATTATTACCACCGCGGGGTTGGTGCTATACGACGAATCAGCACAAAACGTGCAATAGCATCGCTTCTTTCTTGTGCAAGTGATGGTCCTGTCAACATCTGATGTCAAGTCTGAGCAATGTTTGACTTTGTTAAGGAATCAAAGCCAGTAGAAACATCAGCTTGTTTATTGCCTCGTGAAGTCAGGGATTTTCATTTAAAAGGAGACAACTTCAACGTTTACAGCTGACACTCGCTTCATTTGATCTGATCCGCCGTGCCTCGTGACGGTTCCTCAGCTAACGCCACGTCGAGCCATCAGCACAGTCGATAACAATGCCATTAGTGCGCCATTAGGTGTCAGCGTAGAGCTACACGCCATGTTTGTTGATACAGAGTCTGTAAACAACAGACTTTCAGCTGCGATGCACCCCCATCTATACATCTATCGTTGGATCCTCACAGTTGGAAAGAATACAGCCATATCATGCTCTATTAGATACGTAAAACAAACTCAGGCCCAGGGGCCAAATTTGACCCGCGCTGCAATTTAATCCGGCCCACGTAAGTGTTTGGAAAATAGCATTGGGTTGGCCCGCCTCACGGACCTCATCAAGCAAAGTGCTTGCGGCGATCTGCGTAATTAAGTGATTTCTCCAATAGAAACTACTCCTCTGGCACTATAATTTCAATTTTTATATCGCATCAAATTCACAAACATTTTTTACCTCGTTCAATCACAGCCATTTTTCAAAAGCCGTCCCTCTCAGTGCTGAAAAATGTGTAATTTTTCAAAGCACACAGAATATTATATTCTTATTGTGTTCTATTATGAGATTAGACTCTCATCTTTTGTCATGTTTTGCCTTTCTTTAGTAATCAGCAGTAGAACATAGGTAGATTTCAGCAAAATATATTTTAAATATGATATTGGATCCCAGTAGTAAGGTATTATACTGCTATACTTACTGGTATAGGGCTGCACGGTGGTCACCGCGCAGACCTCACAGCTAGGAGACCTGAGTTCAATCCCCCCCTCGGCCATCTCTGTGTGGAGTTTGCATGTTCTCCCCGTGCATGCGTGGGTTTTCTCCGGGTACTCCGGTTTCCTCCCACATTCCAAAAACATGCTAGGTTAATTGGCGACTGAATGTGAGTGTGAATGGTTGTTTGTCTATATGTGCCCGCTTATCCTCGCGAGGGTTGCAGGGGGGTGCTGGAGCCCATCCCAGCTGTCTTGGGGCGAGAGGCGGGGTACACCCTGGACTGGTGGCCAGCCAATCACAGGGCACATATAGACAAACAACCATTCACACTCACATTCATACCTATGGACAATTTGGAGTTGCCAATTAACCTAGCATGTTTTGGAATGTGGGAGGAAACCGGAATTCCCGGAGAAAACCCATACATGCAAACTCCACACAGAGATGGCCGAGGGTGGAATTTAACTCAGGTCTCCTAGCTGTGTGGCCTGCTCACTAATCACTCGACCACCGTGCAGCTTGTGAACAGTACAATTCTGTTTGTTTTTGTTTTTTTCAAATGTGAATCAGGCCAGCGTCCTTTGACTTTTCCATACACAAGCAAGCTGCCAATGGTGAAAAAAATATAAAAAAATAATTTCTGGTTAGTCATTGTTGCATCGTAAACGTAGGCTTATGCCTTTTGAAGAACAAGCTGGTGTATAATGAAGATGTTTCAATGATGTTGCCAAAGAATGTTTCCAAAGAAGCTACTTCAAATTCACAACACGCCTTAGGACACACACACATAGACACACACACACCTGTTTTTGCGCCATCTACAGAAATAAACAAAGATTTAACCAAAATAGCAACCTTACTCTGTGTTTGCATAATAATGTCCCGAGGCAAACATGGGTGGCTAATGGAAGCCCATGCAGCCTTTCAGACATCTTTGCTGTTATTACTCTTCAAGATCCACTGCTTTGACTGCAGCTCTGCCTTAACTCGTCCGTAAGACTCACTTCATTCTGAATCCCATTTTTCGCCGTAATTCTTTACACCTCACTCAACAATTTTTCGCCTCTCTCTCTCTCTTTTCTCTCCTCTTTTTCTCCTCAGCAACCGTGTATATGATAAGTATAATCATATGTGACTGCTTCAGCAGTCGGAGACATAGACATATCATATCACAGCCCAGCTGCACACACACACACACACACACACACACACAAGGAGCTACTTCATTGGGCATGCCAGTTGCTGTTATTAAAAAGCCATAAACATGTGCATGTTTGCTCCATAAGGCAGTCAGGGATCATTTCATGCTGCGTTTTCTGTGTCTTCAAGGAGAGGTGCTTTGCTTAACTACCTGCAACGAGTCGCACTGTGTTGGTTAGCATCTTTATTTGCACGCAGTCAACGATCATCCTTGGGCATGTTTGTGTGTAGGCTCTTTGAAAAACTGCATGTGCATTTTATATTTAAAATAAAAGGGGACTTGAAAAAAGAAACAGGTACAAACTGGTAAAGTGAAGTGAATTTTATTAATAAATAGGCAATGGACAACTTAAATGGTTTCTTCATACATGGAGCAGGTCTTGAAACTCGCTTTTCGTACATCAAGGTGAACCAACGTAACCCCACATGAGCAAGAAGTTGGCGACAGAGACAAAGAAACCAAAAAGAACCCAGGCTGTGTAGGGCGACCGTCTGGTATAACTTGGTGCTGATCCAGATTAGGTCTTTGCTGTACAGGTAGCCATTGTAGCCAGGTCGCCAAAGGTAATGGTAATGGTTTAATTTCATTTGAACATGCATCAGATTACAATTGAATGCATCCCATAATCAGTTCACAGTTTCACATGTCCAAAAGGAGTAGGAAGAAGCAAAGCTTATTAAATCCTACCCCTCCATCTGGTGCTTTTACAATCAGGAACTGTTACATTTGTTCACTTCCTGCTTTCCTAATATACAGTAAACCTCGGATATATCGGATTCAATTGTTCCCACTGGTTTTGTCCGATATAAGCAAAATCCGTTATATGCGTATACCGGAAAATGTCAGTTTTACGCATATATCGGATTTATATCCGGTATATGCGTAAATCGGATTTTATCCGTTATAAAAAGGCACTTCCTTGACTATGTTTCCAATGTACCTGGACTGGGCAATGAAAAGAGACGTAAGGTAATGAGAATTGAACTTTATTGGACTCTGAGCATAACAAATTGTTAATTAAGCTAGGCCCTGTTACGCCCGTCAGGCCTACGTTATTTCCAATAGTGAGGTTAAGATCTCATTCACTGCTGTGCTAGTATTATTGACGTCACTCACTTTTATATTTGTCCTAAATCTGGAGCCAGGAGAAAGACAATAGCCAGTGACATCAACAAGATTAGCATAATGATGCGGCCATCCAATATATGCCAGGGAAATTTAATGGAAATGCATTGGAACGGGACTGGAGATTTTGTCCGAAATAGGCGAAATCCGTTATAAAAAAATCCGATATATGCAATGAATTTTTATTGGAAATGCATTACAGAAAAATCGGTTCTTTTTTATCTGTCCGTTGTGAGCGAATTTCCGATATATCCGAGTCCGATATATCCGAGGTTTACTGTAGTTTAACCTTCCTCTTGTGTTAGCTTTCTGGTATCACCTCTTATGTTAACGGGTCAGTTTTGACCCATGTATTAAATCAGCTATAAAATACACTAAAAACAATAAGTTACCATCAAATTTGCTTCTCATGTCTTTTAATACTTCTGGCGTGGGCATGTAGGCCTTTTTTTGTCAATATATACCCCTCGATTTCAATTTCCAAAAATTATAAGATGAACCTCAAAAGAATCATATTCATAAATTGAAGGTTCTTTTGTTACCTGGCTATTACTGAGGGATATAGAACAGCTTCACCACCAGCAACTTCTTCATTTGACTCGCATCATCTTTGTCTTCTGGTTCATACTCCACGTTGTCCTTCTGCTCATCTCAATGGTCACCAAACATTTGGTCCAGATCTTGGTTCACTGTACTTGTGTTTTGGATCATTTACAATGATCCAAATTGTAAATGTGAAATCAGCCAATCAAATTAGTCAATTCAATTCACTTGGACCTTGTTTTTCTGCTGGTATACTGAAAAAGCGGTAAAAATGAGAATCCCCTGAAGCTTACATGATGAGAAGAGGAGCTGGTTGTCATTGTGTTGGCTAATTGTACACTTGTGATTTCAGTTTTGGCTCAAAATATTACTTTATAATCACATTATTATGAACACATATTATTACAGTGGTCATAATTTCAACCAGACCATTTTAAAATTTAGTAAAAAATTATTTTTTTGGTTTTATTTTGTTGAAATAGAGTTTCCTGACAAAGTCAAAAAGCCTTGATGCAATAAACAAATGTCATGTGATTCTTTTTATGCATTAAAATGTAAAACGGGTCGGTGCCGACCCTAACACAAGAGGAAGGTCAAGTTATTTTTTTGTTTGTGTTTTTTTTTATTTAAATTTTTGTCACATACCGAAGTCGGAGGTGATATGAGCATCCAATGCCATAATGTGTACCATAGTAAGTGTCAATATAGTGATATGTATAGCACATCATGACTGGTTCAAGACTCTTCATCCTTGTATTTAGCAAACATCAACTGCTTGTATTGTTTCTTGAATTGGCTCATCGTTGTGCATTGTTTGAGGGTCTTACTCAATCCATTCCATAGTTTGATTCCAAACTAAGGTGCTTGAGTGAAAATATTGCTAAAAGGGCACCGGTTCCCCAAGTACATTTATTGTTGCACGTGTGGTGTGTCTCAGAGACGGAGTTCCACCAAGAGTTTACCGTCTATTCCCCGGCACAAATGATTCACGGTGGGCAAGATGAAGAGCTCCTTCCCCCCCGCATGGCACCGCCACTTAGTTCCTGTCAGTGCATAGGCCGGCGTATCTCGAGAGTCAATAAATCAGAAGCCCACCTTTGGAGAATCTGGGCCTGGCCAGCATTTAAAGCCACCTGCCTCCGTCTGTGCCAGGTTCAATCCTGGCAAGAGGATGGTGTGGGCCTGACTTAGCAGGAAAGCAAGGTGGTGTTAACACAGACTTGGGAGGGCGATGTCTTTGAGCGAGGTTCAATCAGCTGTCACAGTGTCATGCACAGGAAATGGTGGATTGTCGACCCGATGGAGTTTCTAATTGAATCTGTTCCACATCAGCATAAGGGTACTTGCTGGTGCAGAAGTGCCTTCCGTTTTGTCCCCCTGGCCATCGAGAAAATGTTAGGCTTATTGATTAGAGAAGTCAAATGGTCTATCAGGTTGGCACACAGCATCACGTGGGTGGGTCTGTGTTTCCAAAAACATCCTACAGGCACCCCCACTAATAGAGTATATGCAGCATACATGTGTGTGCGGCTCCCATTCATCACACAATTTCAGCCTCATTGTTTTTGTAATGCACAGCTGCTTTAATAGTCAATGCATTGCTGCCATCTAGTGTTCATAAAGTAATGTAATGGTTTAATTTCATTTGAACATGCATCAGATTACAATTGAATGCATCCCATAATCAGTTCACAGTTCCACATGTCCAAAAGGAGTAGGAAGAAGCAAAGCTTATTAAATCCTACCCCTCCATCTGGTACTTTTACAATCAGTAACTGTTACATTTGTTCACTTCCTGCTTTCCTAATATAGTTTAAGTTTTTTTTTTTGTCATGTACCGAAATATGAGGTGATATGAGCATCCAATGCCATAATGGGTACCATAGTGCGTGTCAATATAGTGATATGTATAGCACATCATGACTGGTTCAAGACTCTTCATCCTTGTATTTAGCAAACATCAACTGCTTGTATTGTTTCTTGAATTGGCTCATCGTTGTGCATTGTTTGATTTCCTTACTCAATCCATTCCATAGTTTGATTCCACATACTGAAATGCTATGGCTAGCATAACGTAGTCCTAGCATAGAAGTGTTTCAAATGTACTTCTTCCCTGAGATCATATTTCTCCTCTCTTGTAGAGAAGTATTGGATGACATTTTTAGCTAATTGCTTATTTTTAGCCTTATGCATTATTTTAGCTGTTTGAAGATGAACTATATCAGCAAGTTGAAGTATTTGTGATTTTAGAAATAAGGAGTTAGTATGTTCTCTGTAGGCGGCATTATGAATTGAAGTACTGAGCATCTCAAACATCCATATAAGATAAGATAAGATAAGATGTGCCTTTATTCGTCCCTCAGTGGGGAAATTTGCATTGCACAGCAGCAAGAGTACAGAATCAGTTAAGCAGTACAAAATACACAATATAGAAAAATAAACAATATAAACAACCCAAGTATTAACAAAATCAACAGTTTTTCACAGAGTTATATACAATACAGCAGTGATTTTCAACCTTTTTTGAGCCACGGCACGTTTTTTACATTGGATCATTGGAATCATTGGATCATTGGAAATCTTGTGGCACACCACTAACCAAAAATGTTCCAAAATGTCACCACGACCTCACACGTGCATCAATAAGTCTATCGGAGGAACAAGGTAGGTGTTACCACACGGACCAATATTACATTGCTCTGCCAGTCTTTACACCACAGACACTCCACAGTAGCCACGTTTTTCTTTCCGAATGACCTTTCGGGAAACAATGGTATCCATGGAAAGGAATATTCCAATCTCTTGTCTACATGCGCTGTGAAAATCAACCAGAATAGTCAATAGGGCATGCCCAGTAAAACGCAAACATCAACATCACGTGATACCGACTTCCCCAAGTTTTTCTTTCACTTGTCGGAATAACTCCGTATTGCCAGTTTTTCGTCTGTCTGGTCTTGAAATTTAGTTTGAATCAAAAACAAACTTTGCTTAGCCTAGTGCCGATTGCTGGCCTCCATTTTTAAAACTGAAGGTCTGGATCTGCGTGTTACGTCATATCTGAGCATGCGCTGAAAGAACGCACCCGGGATCAATTTAAACTAAGATCAAATTCAATCTTGCTAATATTTTATAATTAAACTCGGGATATGTTTTATATAGATATATATTTTATTTTTAAAGAGAAACTGGACTTATGAATAAAGTAATGAAGGGTTTAGATTCTGTTCCACAGATGGCGCTAATGCACACGAAAGCTGCTTGCCAACCGCCAATAAACAACAGAAGAAGAAAAAATACCACGAAGAAGAAGGCACCCTGACAACTTTCCGTTTGAGCGGGTACAAGATACCTCAATCGGATTGGTTAAAGGAATACTCCATCCCTGTTCAATTCTTTCCATTTGAGCAAATAAACCAAAGTAAATTGGAATATTTGGGTCCATGTATACTATTGACATAATGGCTATTTATATAATATTTGCATATGATGATTAATAAATGTTAATTATAAAAAGTGATATTGGATAATTCCTCACTGCACACCTGACGGTTTCTCAAGGTACACTAGTGTGCCGCGGCACAGTGGTTGAAAATCACTGCAATACAGTATGTAGATAATATGAAACGAGATGAGATATATGACCAGTCTATACACTATGAGATCTTGCTAGTGAGTTAATATGAGGCATTATGGAAATACTTCCCATAGAACTTAGTATATTGCATTTAGAGCCCTTAATATTGCACATGGAGGTTGATCAGATATTGCACAGTGAATGGGGTCTGGAGTAACTGTACTGACTATAAAAGCAAGTATTACACAGATGTACATAGTAAGACATAATCCATAATATTGTCATTTACTTATTGTTACACAACATTTGCCATGTTTCCAGGATGTACGCTCACTCATTAAGTGCTAAATCTGAGATTTAAGTTTGGACACCCCTGTAGTTAACATTGCCTTACATCTCATCAGATGGCGTACCTAATTTTGTGGCACAGTAGTTCAAGCTTCCTTAAAGTTAGCCCACTCCCATTGCCGTGGTTACCGTGATGCTCTGTCTGCTGGCGTTGCCACTCCCTGCTGGAAGCGAGAATCAATGTTGTGCTCTCATGCGTCACTTCCTGACATCTCTGTGTTTCCTTGTTTGAACCAACTTGAAAGGCAGCTCTGCTCCCTGGACAGCCAGGATGCGGTGGTTGGTGTTTTATGGGATGTAATTTCAACCGCTTTCCTCTTTGTGTGCAGAAGCTTCTCCCCCGGCTGCCTTCAGTGGCGAAGAGGAATAAGTTGGCTCCAAAATAGCAAAGTGTACTTCTCACATGGAGTTATTGCACCCCTGCTGGATGTTTGGCCTCTGTAAATAAGCGGCTTTCCTTATGGGGACTATCCTGCAAAAGTGTTGGCTCACAATGTAATTGGACCAAAAACTACATACCAAGATGTTGCTTTTTTTCACATATTTTTTCGCTTAAGTAGGTGTTGAAATAGCACTAAAAGCAAGTATCCATCCATTCATCCATTTTCCTTCGCTTATCCGGGTCCGGGTCATGGGTTCAGAAGTCTCAGTAGGGCAGCTCAGACCTCCTCCAGCTCCACCGGGCGACACCGTGTGTCCTAGGTCTGCCCCGGGACCTTTTCCCGCCTGGGCATGCCCGGAACACCTCACCAGGGAGGGGTCCGGGATGCATCCGGACTAGATGCCCAAGCCACCTCACCTGGATCATCTCGAAGGAGAAGCAGCTCTACTCTGAGCCCCTCCGGGATGACTGAGCTCCTCACCCTATCTATTAGGGTGAATCCAACCACCCTACGGAGGAAACTCATTTCAGCCGCTTGTATCCGCAATCTCGTTCTTTCGGTCATGACCCAAAGCTCATGACCATACGTAGGTGAGCGTGGGAATATAAATCAACCGGTAAATTGAGATCTTTACCTTCTGGTTCAGCTCTCTTTTCACCACAAGGGTCCGGTACAGCGACCGCATTACTGTGGGCGCTTCACCGATCCGCCTGTCAACCTCATGCTTCAACCTTCCCTCACTCAAACCCCTCCACCACGATAAGGTGCAAAAGAGCCGATAATCAGTATTGTATGGATAGTGTAAATATACAGTGAGGGGATGCATTTGGTACTTGGATCTTCAATGGGGACTGAACCAGATGGACATTTTCTCAGCAGACATTGAGGGCCAGTATTATTTAAAAACAACTCTCAGGACATTGAATTGATTGTAACTGGGCTGTTCAGGATGTCTTAGAAGACATTGTCCCTGTCATCAGTTTATGCTCAAAGACAAGGAAGGGACACACACTTGTCAGACTAGATAGGACAGCTCTCGTCTGAGAACTTGGTGCAAGAGCCAGTCTAGAATGGTTTCAGACTGGAATGGTTTGGCTAGGATACGTTAAGGGCTAAATGCTTGAACCTTTTAGGAAGGGATTAAAGGACAGCATTGTCGTCCCCCCAGCAAACACACTCTGCCGTTCATAGTTGGCTTCTCAACCTTAACATAGTTTGCTTCCCTCACCCTACCTGTCTTCGCTGTCCAGAATCTGTGCATGTTCTCATAAAAGTATTCTTTCACTTTGAGGTGCAAGTAGACGGCTGAGTCTTGGCCTGAACAGTTTCATGAAAAAATGTGAAATTTGGTGCATTTCTCACAACAGAGATATCAGGCAGAGACTGGCTGCAGGCTTCCACAGCAGTGCGCACACTCACCAGGATTGTGGAGGTGCGCTCCAGCCTGTCGTGACTGCTTGTTAATGAGTAAATGCATGACGAAAGAAACACTTGCTTGCTTTCTTTTTCAATGCGTGCCGTGCGGGAATTTGGGGTGGAGTTACGTTGCATACAAACAAAAAAAGGATTTTAGTGCCTCAGTGGGACGGTGGGACAGCGCTTACTTCACAGAGAACAGACATATTTCCTGCAACCCTCCAGTTTCCATCTGATAACATACGTAGCTAGTTAGCTGTAGAAACGTTGTAGGAGACTTGTGGATTTATATACAATTTTATTCTAGTTTTATTCACTTTCATGGACTTATACCAGGAGCAAAATGGAGGCCCCTGTCATCTCCAATGTGGAGCCAAAAAAGGCAAGTTACTGTCTTTGCCATCTTCATGTGTAACCTGTTTTTGTCCCTCGAGTTCATTTGCTGGGTGAATGCTAGCACTTTTTTCTAATTTTGACGCATTAAACCATTCCTGTCTGGACATACCTCCTTCCTCCTTTTGACGATAAATAGGTTGGACCTGGTACCAAGTTCTCAGACTAGATTTGTCCTATCTAGTCTAACCGCTTGTGTGTCCTACCTAGTCTTTGAGCATGAACTTATGAAGCCTGCTCAGATGAGACGTGAAAAGTCTTCTAAGACAACCTGAACAATCCAGTTGTGTTTGATTTTATGCCCCGAGAATATTGGATGAATGAGAATATACAAAGTCAATAATGATAATGATAATAATTATTATATTGCCGTGGCGGTCCCCTGTGCTAAGCTCCGACGTCGTTACTCACTGTGCCTTGCAAAAATAATGAACTCTAACACTCTACATACGTAACTGCCTTTGCAGTTTTAATAAAGCAAGGTACTCACTTACCCTTTATTTTCAAATTGTTTTGGCTATGTTGACAACCGAGGGGCATCCGTATGTCCTTAATTGAAATGTAATCTATGCTTTATGCTATGAAATCATCCGAGATAATCGACAGGCAATTCATTGTAGTGGTCTAATGCAGACAGAAAGAAAAATATGCACTTAAAGAGCCTGAACGCTGTGTGTGTTTGTATAGAAGAGGAAATCACAGTTATTCATTATTCATCCACTTTCATGTCTGTTTGTTGTTTGTCAGCACTTTTACTTCCACCTCCCGCAGCACCGATGCAAACACAACTTTTTCTTTTGCTCTCCCCGAGCCGTCTTTTAAAGTGTTTTTCTTTGCTGGTATTTTCTGACTGTGATGTGGAAAATTGCCTTCATCAGGCTTTCGCCTCGTCTTCAACTCTGTCCTCTCCCTCCCTCCTTTTGGCTGCCCCCCTGCCACCATTGCAACCACCTCTCCCTCCAAACCGCTCAGACGTCTCTTTTTAGCGCCCATTCCAAGCCACTTCTGTTATTCTTTTCATCCGTCGCGCTTTCATCTGCCTGGCTGGTTCATTTTTGCCAAGATGTTTGGAGCCTCGACTCAGGCCATCAAAAAACTTTGGCTTGTCACTTCCACCCCCCCCCCCCCCCCCCCCATCACCTTCCCTCTCCTCGCTTAGCTGTCATCCACAGTGTTCGTTTTTACCCTGCAATCACCATTTCTGCATCTGCGTATGAATGATTCTAATCTTTTTTCTTTTTTTTTTACATTCTCTTGAGCAAAAATTGAAATTCATTCATTCATTCATTTTCTACCGCTTTTCCTCACGAGCATCGCGGAGGGTGCTGGAGCCTATCCCAGCTGTCTTTGGGCGAGAGGCGGGGTACACCCTGGACTGGCCGCCAGCCAATCACAGGGCACATATAGACAAACAACCATTCACACTCACATTCATACCTATGGACAATTTGGAAAACATACAAAAGTCGCACTGAAGTATAAGTCACATTTTTTGTGAGTAATTTATTTTACAAACTATTTGACCAAAACAGACATTACATCGTCTTGGAAGGCAAGTTCTAATAATAAAAGAATAGAGAACAGGCTGAATAAGATAACACAATGGTTATTCAGCTACACGAAAAATTAACATGAACAGAAAAGGTGTCCTGTGTTTATGTAACAAACAGTTTTAAGTACAATAACTGTTTTGTTTTCTTTGCAGTAAGAGTAGCCTCCGCTTTACGCCAGTCCCGAACAAGTTTGTCATTTACTCCAAACTTTTTCCATGCTGCTCGATTACTGTTTTCAGCTGCAAATTTCACTACTTGCAACTTGTAGTCTGCAGAAAAAATGATTTTCTTTTGGGGGGCATTTGTGTTCTGTATAGTTGTCTTTGTAAGCTAACATCTACTGTTTTAATATTAAATTGTTAACGGGTAGGGGATATCGGTGCAAAAGTCTAGTGTGCCCTCTTGTGGCTGTCTGTGAAATAATATATTCATTCATTCATTTTCTACCGCTTTTCCTCACGAGGGTCGCGGGGGTGCTGGAGCCTATCCCAGCTGTCTTCGGGCGAGAGGCGGGGTACACCCTGGACTGGTGGCCAGCCAATCACAGGGCACATATAGACAAACAACCATTCACACTCACATTCATACCTATGGACAATTTGGAGTCGCTAATTAACCTAGCATGTTTTTGGAATGTGGGAGGAAACCGGAGTACCCGGAGAAAACCCACGCATGCACGGGGAGAACATGCAAACTCCACACAGAGATGGCCGAGGGTGGAATTGAACCCTGGTCTCCGAGCTGTGAGGTCTGCGCGCTAACCACTCGACCACTCGATCAAATGGAAGAAATCTAAGGTGAGGCTCGTTTTCCCAAACTGGGTGGAGTGTGCTTGTTTGTAATGCTTGCAGAGATGTTTATTTTGCCTGACTTTCTCTTAAACGATGCAGATTTTTACAAATTTTACTCCAGGAGCGCCAAACAAACAAAGGCTGTCATTTTACACAAGAACATTTGTCTACAATCCCCACCCCCCACCCCCCACTCCCTCCGTACCCCGAGTAGCCTCGCCAGCCAGGACAGTGAAGCCTAATTGGGCTGCCGGCTGTGTGGCAATCAGCTTGCAGGAGGAGCAACCTCATTATTTGTTTATTATATAACTTTTTAAAGTGTTTGTCCCCTTCTTGATATGATGTTCTTCTTTTGCGGCATTACTTTTTACGACAAATGTAATGGGACACACACATTCCAAAAAGTTCTACTTTTTTTCTCGTCAAACCACAGAGTATTTTCCCAAAGATCTTGGGGATCATCAAGATTTTCATTCATTCATTCATTTTCTACTGATTATTCTCACGAGGGTCACGGGGGTGCCGGAGCCTATCCCAGTTGTCTTCCGAGAGGCGGGTTACATCAAGTTACAATAAGGATCATATTATGTTTAGAGGGCTGCACAGGGGTCGAGTGGTTAGCACGCAGACTTCACAGCTAGGAGACCAGGGTTCAATTCCACCATCTCTGTGTGGAGTTTGCATGAGTGTGAATGGCTGTTTGTCTATATTTGCCCTGTGATTGGCTGGCCACCAGTCCAGGGTGTACCCCGCCTCTCACCCGAAGACAGCTGGGGTAGGCTCCAGCACCCCCAGCGACCTTCGTGAGGAAAAGCGGTAGAAAATGAATGAATGAATATATTTAGAGTTACACTCAACGAAAAAGGAGTAGTAAGAGCACAGCTGATTGAATCCAACAACTTTCCTGTCTCATCTTTCTTCTTTGCATGCATGCCATGTAAGTACAACATGCAGCCTCTAGAGGGCACCATTGGTATATAATTCATAGATGACACTGTTTGCCCCCTTTTCCACCTTTTCTCTAAACGTCAAAAGGTGATATGACTTGTGGCCATTGTGGCTCATCCTAGTAGTGGATACAGACTGGCACCTCAACACTGTTAGAGTAATCTTTTAACATGTAAACCAGGGGCTTCACTAGGTTCTGAGGACAGGGGGCGCTTAGCCCCCTGGAGATGCACCAGATATGAATGAATGGAGTAAACATTCCAAAAAAATCCAAAAAACAAATAACGAACTTTCCCACTTCTGGACAGATTTAGTAGAGATACTGAATAGGCCACCATTAAATTTACACAAGTACACACAAGCTACACTGCAAAACCACTGCTCAAGCTCTGCAACCATTCAATCAATTATCAATTATATGATCAATGATCAATTTTATAATAATCATTATTATATTACTAGTAGATTCCAGTTTGTCCAGTATGAATGTGAGTGTGAATGGTTGTTTGTCTATATGTGCCCTGTGATTGGCTGGCCACCAGTCCAGGGTGTACCCCGCCTCTTGCCCGAAGACAGCTGGGATAGGCTCCAGCACCCCCCGTGACAGAAAAATGAAAGCGGTAGAAAATGAAGGAATGAATGAATATTACTAATTAGCCTATTATTATTACTATCATCATTATTCTTCTTCTGATTATTACTACTACTACGAGTAGTAATAGTAGGCTAGTATTAGCCTGCTTAGATTTTTTTTTTGTAAAAAAAAAAATATTTTTGTAAAAAAAAATCTATAAAATTTTTTTAAAAATCTATAAAAAATATCAAAAGAAGGTGAAGCCCCCCTAATGACGCCACTGGTGTAAACAAGATGATCCAAAGGAAGTGTTAGCAGCTGCGATAGTCAAACTGTTCACCAAGCAAATGAGCTATGTGTGTTTGTATGTGTGTGAGAGACCCCCCCCAAAAAAAGCTGGTGCTGGTTGCCATGAGAACCAGCAGATGGTACCCAAGTGGCGCCTGTACAAAGTAGACACGTGGCAGACATAAGTCTGGCTTAATGAGACAGTTATGGGAACAATTTGCTGATTTTGAAGCATGTTGCAGTATAACGATCCCAAATCGGTGATATAATCTTCGGTAGGATAACATTTTAGTTATGTGTAACACATGACTAATGTGTTTAGTGAGTGTTTTTATAATACAGTGTTGGAATTGTTTGTGTATGTGTGTGTTTGACATGTGACAGCGCTGGGTTTTGAACTCAGCCCTTAGGCGTTTGGCTCCATTGGTGTACCATTTAAGTGTTTTTGGCCCGTGTTCCAGGTCAGAGCAGAACAACAGGAAGCGAGGGAGGTAGAGGCGCAAAAAAAAAACAAAAAAACAAGATGTAAAAAATGAGAAACGCCTGCAAGACATTCCGGAGCTGTCAGCCCAAACTGGAATGTTGGTGATTAATTTTGATGGCTGACTGGCCTTCTTTCAGCTGCATGGAAGAAAACACCAACAAATGAAAGAACATAGTCACTAAATCAATCAAGGATCTTAAAAGTATTAATACCCGGTATCAGCATTTGTGGTACTGGGTGTGTATTTACTTGGTATCATTTCCATACCAAAATTTTCCAGTATCGTCACATTGCCAACCACCGATTGATGCCACTGCACAACCCAATCATTTGGATTGAAGAGCTTATGTCAAAGACAAGCCTGTCAAATATGGCGGTTCGGAATATAATCAGGACTTTTTTTTCAAGAAATGTAAAACCACAGTCTCAGCAGCAATATTTGGAATTTTCCCCCGGTTTTTAAGATACTGTACAGGAATTTGCATTATATTTCACACCTGCAAAATAGCACCTTTTTGAATTCATGGATCCTGTGATCCAGCTCCTGATTTGTAATGGTGTCAATCAAACAGAAACTCATCATAAAGCTCAGTCTTTCTTCTGTTAAGGGTTTTGTGATACGTTCTGGATCTCATCAGACTGTGTACCTAATGTACAAATATACACATACACGTAATTCAGCTTTACGGAGACTTTCTATCTGCTCTCAAACTTATCGGGCACCATCTGTTCTCACCAGTCAATCTGTCCTGGCAGCTCGTCGGACCGAGACACCATCAATGACTACACACATATGCAAACACACATATGCAAACACACAAATGCAAATTCTGTATGAAGTACAAATGTATAGTGAGACTGTAACCGTCCGGTTAGTGCATTTTTTTGGTTAACATCCAAACATTTTGCTAAAATATTGCTTTGGCTTTGCGCTTGTTTAGCATGCAAAATACAGTTTGGTTTGTTTACTTCACTTTCTTGGATGAAATCTTGTGATACTTGCGTGTTTTATGCAATGCATTGTGGTCTGCGGGTGCCACTTTAGAACAACAGTGTTTGTTAATATCAGATTTGCTCCACGACAGAGACATAAATGACAAACAAAACAAAACACACAAACTACAAGAGCGAGATCGCACCGAGATTCATTTTCTACCGCTTTTTCCTCACGAGGGTCGCGGGGGTGCTGGAGCCTATCCCAGCTGTCTTCGGGCGAGAGGCGGGGTACACCCTGGACTGGTGGCCAGCCAATCACAGGGCACATATAGACAAACAACCATTCACACTCACATTCATACCTATGGACAATTTGGAGTCGCCAATTAACCTAGCATGTTTTTGGAATGTGGGAGGAAACCGGAATACCCGGAGAAAACCCACGCATGCACGGGGAGAACATGCAAACTCCACACAGAGATGGCCGAGGGTGGAATTGAACTCGAGTCTCCTAGCTGTGAGGTCAGCGCACTAACCACTGGACCGCTGTGCTGCCCATATTAAACTCATATTGATCCATATTCTAAATTTCTGAAGTATAACATTTGAGTGTTAAGTTGCTGTGTGATGATTTTGTTAAAACTTCAAATATTTTTGTTTGTTTGATTGATTAAAAAGACCCTGTGATTCAAACATTGTTTTATTAAGGTTTTTTTTTAATTTTCTCATTCAATCCCAATATCTGATTTTGAACTGCTGATACCAATATTATGCCGAAGCCAATAGATTTTTTGGGTTTTTTTTGGTTTTTCACCAATTAACCTAGCATGGTTTTGGAATGTGGGAGGAAACCGGAGTACCCGGAGAAAACCCACGCATGCACGGGGAGAACATGCAAACTCCACACAGAGATAGCCGGAGGGTGGAATTGAGGGAAGTCATTTTACTCTAAAAAAAAAACAACAAAACAGACTGTCTGAAAACCTATTTGAAGTTACGCAGTGTGCTTGAACATGTAATGATGCTTGATAGAAAAAAGATGGGCATTGATATTTTTGGCAATAATTTTTGTCAAAAACTGAATACTACAAAAAACGTAACCATACCAACATTGAGGTATTAGGCGGTATTAAATGACTCCTTTCATACAGGATAGGAACGTAATGAACACAGAAGACGATCAAGGCAGGAACACAAAAGCAGTCAGAAAGAGGTGGACGATGGATGAATGAATGAATGAAGGAGGGATTAACCTTGCAGCAGAGACAGAAAGAAGCCATCTGCACGATATTTATGGAGGTCAAACAGCCAATAGAGAGCCAATAATGAGTCTGGTTTCATTATCAGTTTAATGCTGGTGCTGATGAGAAAACCGTGCATCTTTTAAAGTGTGGCTGTTCTGAGGACTGTCACACGATGATGGATGTTAAACGCTCCAGACGTGGACGGATTGGGGTCCATCATGAACAGCCCAACTTGGATCACATCATGCTTCCTGCTAATGTGTTTTATTCCCCAGGAAATGTAATGATGGCTTTCTGATTTATTATTGAAAATCAACATTTTTTTATTGTCTAGCATGAAATGGAATAAAATGGGGTTAGAGAGGTGACATAAGGGCGGGCTTCTTTTTGTGGAAACCAGACGTCGACGCCATCAAAGACTCTCATCATCTCTTAACAAGCGACTTAACGGCCACTGTCGTCGTAACCTGTCATGACCTTGCGTGTCCTTCGCCCATGACTCCTCATCCTCCTCCCGTACGCCACTCGTCTCTTTGCGATCTGTTTCTAGACATCTCTCTTCCCTCTGCAGCCACCGCTTTTATCTCTCGCTTTACATGGCAACTTGCTGGAGGCCTTTGGATGGCTCTCTGATAACTCTCTTTGCCTTAACGTGCACGAGTGCATAAAGATGATTTTTTTTTTAGTAATTTCTGTCTTCTTATATTTATTTTAATTTTATTATAATTTTATTATAATAATCCTATATGTGTCCTAGTCTGTTTATGAGCGCCAAACATGTGAAAAACTCACATGTTAGCGTTGCTAAATGCTAACATGTTGATGATATGGCCCCTGATACGGTTGAGGTAGATTTGTATACAGATCAGGCTTTGCTACACGTCTTAAAATTAAGCCGCGGTTAATAAGTCAGTGTTACATTGTTGTTGTGGAGTGCTGGACTTGAGCACTGCTGTTGGTGTGTTCAGGTCAGCAATAAGGTTTAAAAAAGACTGTCAGATTCTATTTAATTACTTACAGGAAGTACCGTAATTTCCGGACTATAGAGCGCACCTGATTATAAGCCTCATCCACTACATTTTTAGAGGAAAAGCGATTTTGTACATACACAAGCCGCACCTGTATATAAGCCGCATGTGCCCACATTAAAACATGTCAACATATTTACAAAGAAAGACTGTACACAGAGAGAGTTTTAATAATATAACTTAACAATCATTTTCCAGTTCGGGCCACCTGCTTTTATTACCTCTGAAAGCTTTTTTCGTCTTTTTTACATTGCTCCAGTTCTTCCTGCTGCCGTTTCCAGCGTCTCACCATCGATTGGTTTATGCCAAGTTTACGTGCAGCAGCTCTGTTTCCTTCTTTATCGGACAGCTCGATTGCTTTTAGCTTGAAAGCTGCGTCATATGCCTTTTCTTTTTGCATTTTCTATGATGAGGGTATGTTCACGCTAATTTAATTTATGCACAAGACAAGAAGTTGCAGTCTTCCTCGACGCATATATGTATTCCACCGGTCTTAATCTTACCTTTTCTACTCGAGAGCCCCTGGCGGCCGTTAGAAAAATTACATAAATTGGCCGCATCACTGAATAAGCCGCAGGGTTGAAAGTTTGGGGAAAAAGTAGCGGCTTATAGTCCGGAATTTACGGTAACACAATATCACCTTCAAGCACTTGTTACAGGTGGAGATTGCGGAGTGCTGGACTTGAGCACTGCTGTTGGTGTGTTAAGGTCAGCTATAAGGTTTAAAAAAATCAGATTCTATTTAATTACTTACAGGAAGTGACACAATATCACCTTCAAGAACTTGTTACAGGTGGATATTGCATTTATTTAGCACCCAAATGTTTGTACCATTGACGTCAGCACCGGCGCCGTTATGATACCTCGTTCCGGTTATGCATTTGAAAATGTTGATTGTCTTATCATATGAGGCGAACCGAGCATAATGTTGCTGTTAAACTATGACTGTTATGTTAGGACATTAGCATCACACGGCTACATCAGTGTCCGCTAACACAGTGTTTTTCAACCTTTTTTGAGCCACGGCACGTTTTTTACTTTGTAAAAATCTTGTGGCGCACCACTAACCAAAAATGTTCCAAAATGTCACCACGACCTCACACGTGCATCAATAAGTCTACCGGAGGAACAAGGTAGGTGTTGCCACACGGACCAATATTACATTGCTCTGCCAGTCTTTACACCACATGACCAGTTTTTCTCTTTCCGAATGACCTTTCGGGAAACAATGGTATCCATAGAAAGGAATATTCCAATCTCTTGTCTACATGCGCTGTGAAAATCAACCAGAATAGTCAATAGGGCATGCCCAGTAAAACGTAAACATCAACATCACGTGATACCGACTTCCCCGAGTTTTTCTTTCACTTGTCGGAATAACTCCGTATTGCCAGTTTTTCGTCTGTCCAGTCTTGAAATTTAGTTTGAATCAAAAACAAACTTTGCTTAGTCCAGTGCCGATTGCTGGCCTCCATTTTTAAAACTGAAGAAGGTCTGGATCTGCGTGTTACGTCATATCTGAGCATGCGCTGAAAGAACGCACCCGGGATCAATTTAAACAGGAAAAGATCAAATTCAATCTTGCTAATATTTTATAATTCAACTCAGGACATGTTTTATATAGTGCAGTTTTTTAATAAAACTGCACTTGTGAATGGCGTATAGAAGGGTTTCGATTCTGTTCCACAGATGGCGCTAATGCATACGAAAGCTGCTTGCCAACCGCCACTAAACAACAGAAGAAGAAAAACACCACGAAGAAGAACGCAGTCTGACAACTTTCCGTTTGAGCGGGTACAAGATACCTCAATCGGATTGGTTAAAGGAATATTCCATCCCTGTTCAATTCTTTCCGTTTGAGCAAATAAACCAAAGTAAATTGGAATATTTGGGTCCATGTATACTATTGACATCATGGCTATGGACATAATATTTGCAAATGATGATTAATAAATGTTAATTATAAAAAGTGATATTGGATAATTCCTTACGGCACACCTGACGGTTTCTCAAGGTACACTAGTGTGCCGCGGCACAGTGGTTGAAAATCACTGCCCTAACAGATACATCCGGTCCCACTCCTTAATATTAGTACATTGTTCAATGTTATAAATGTCAGGGAAAAAAGTTTTCAAAGTGTCTCTCCAAGCATGTGTTCCTGACATGGCTGAGCACGCTCACACTCCTGTCCGTCGTTAGTTTTCCAATTAACTTCTGTCCCCTGTCAACTGTCCCTACAGTTACTTGGGGCAACCATCATCCAATGCTCTGATTCGCCTCGCTGGGAACAGGTGGACTTCCTGTCGAGTCCCCTTCTCGATGTCGAGATGATTCCTCAGTGGGGAGTCTTCTCTTGTGTTGCCTTTGTTGCAACATTACGTGTCAGCAAACATGTGATACTTTGCACTTTGTGGCTAATTCATTAGCTACTTCTTGTGAGACAAGCTGCAGGTGCAAGCATCACTTCCCGCAACACGTTTTTCATACGTGAATATGTCGAGCATCGTCAATTGGTCAGAGAGATGAGAAGATATGAGGAGCGATAACAGAAGTTAGCAACGTGACATGAAATGACAGCTCGCTCTCTCTCTGTGCCGCCACCGCAGGGCGCCTCCATCTGGTCCGACAGCACATGGAATATGTATGTTTGCCCTTCTCCGCACCCGCTCTAGCGGCTAGATCCATCCAGTCCTGCATCAGAGCAGCTTGTTGTTTTTCAATCTCAGCATCCTGCATCCTGATTCATTTTGTCACAGAATAGTGCAGTATTCAAACCAAAATAATAAATATATTAAATATAATATTAAAATAGTAAACATAATTATATAAAATAATATATGAATAATATAAATGATAAATATATAAAACCAAAATAAGAAATATATTAATATAATATAACATAATATAATATTAAAATAGTAAATAATAATATATTAATAATATAAATAAATATAAATAAATATTAATACATATATTATAATATTAATATATTAAATGTAATTGTATAAAATAATATATGAATAATATAAATAATAAATATATAAAACCAAAATAATAAATTAATAAAAATATAATATAATTATGTAAAATAATATATGAATAATATAAATGATAGATATATAAAACCAAAATAATAAATATATTAATAAAAATATTATATAATTATGTAAAATAATATATTAATAATATAAATGATAAATATATAAAACCAAAATAATAAATATATTAATATAATATAATATTCAAATAGTAAAGATAATTATATAAAATAATATGTTAATAATCTAAATAATAAATATATTAATAATAATATAATATATATGAATACATATATTATAATATTAATATATTAAATGTAATTATATAAAATCATATATTAATAATATAAATAATAAATATATTGTTATATATTACAGAATCGTTAAAGTTACCTAAAGTAACTTAAAGTTTTCTCATGACACAATAATACATTGAAAATGAAATTGTTGTCATGCTGCTTTCATAGATAATAAACAGCTATGGAATAGGAGTGAAATGAAGTTTTCTGAATCGACGCCATCTTGGTTGTGATGTCACTGCCAGACTACTTCGCACCACGTTCAAATACATGCAACTCGCAGCAAAGCCTATTTGTAATTCATTACGCCAAGACATTTGAGTCTTGTGGACTCCATTGAGTGTGCCATTAATAACAGTTTCTAATAATAAATGTGTGTTCTCTCATTCAGTTTCAAATGATGTCGCTGTTCGCCTTCATGCACCAACTTCCTACAATGTTAGCATGTAGCATTCAGCCACCGCTAGGCAGCTTTAGTCACATCATCATCGTCGTCGTCATCATCATCGCCACCATCACCAGCAGCATCAGCAGCAGCTTTGAAGTGGCATGACGACTTATATAACTGCTGCATCAACCAGCGGCACTATTTTTATTCCATTAACAGCCGGGCCTGGTGTCGCTATGCGGAGGGGGATTTACAGCCAAATGATGACACAAATCCCTCCGTTTAGTCGCGCTGCCTTTTACACTGTTGCGTGGTGTTTTTTGCCTCTCGTCTGACTGCTTTTATCCTTTTTTTTTCTTTCCTCTTCCTGTCAAGAGAGATGCTGAAATCCAGTCGGATTTACAGATGCAAATGTGTTAGGAAAGCAAAGTGGGAAAAGATCTGCCGTGTCTGGAGGAGGGCATTTGCCAATGACTGAAGTATCTATTGGGTTATTGTTATGATTTTGAGTGATATCAAGACAAAAGCAGTGTAGGTTTCTATTTTTATTAATTTTTTGGTATGTGTGAACCTCTATTCCAGGTGTCTCCACCCAATTTACCAAGGGCGGCATCAAGTATTCCACAAAAATGTACAACTAATACAATCGTCTTGATCTTTATTTATAACAGTTCAGAATGTGGACGTTGAGACCTGGCAGCATTTCCTCTGACACAGAATTTTGCTTCCCAGCATGCCTTGCAACACTTGTTTTGTGAAAAGTTGAAAATTATATATATATTATATAGAGTTAACGTAATTGTTGTTTATTATTCCCCGCACTCTTATGTCATAATAAAACACACATGCTTACATTTGGAAGGTGCATTTTAGACTACATTATTTAAAAAAATAAACAGGACAAACATGTTAAATACAGGTGTAAAAATGAAATGAAGTCAACTATACACAATAAATCTTTATTCCAAAATTGACCTCGACCCACCAGTTGAGAACCGCAGCTGTGTAGGATATAAGATGTTACATGTTCCTCCCAACTGCTCCTCATTGATACATACATTCATTTTCTACTGCTTATCCTCATGAGGGTCATGGGGCTGCTGGAGCCTATCCCAGCTGTCTTCGGGCGAGAGGCAGGGTACACCCTGGACTGTTCACCAGCCAATCACAGGGCACATATAGACAAACAACCATTCACACTCACATTCATACCTATGGACAAATTGGAGTGGCCAATTAACCTAGCATGTTTTTGGAATGTGGGAGGAAATCGGAGTCCCCGGAGAAAACCCACGCATGCACGGGGAGAACATGCAAACTCCACATAGAGATGGCAGAGGGTGGAATTTAACTCGGGTCTCCTAGCTGTGAGGCCTGCGTGCTAACCACTTGCACACCGTGCAGCCCCTCATTGATACTTTGTCATGGTAAACGAAACAATCCGTGACATGTTTTGCAACATCGTCATAATTCAGTACATGTTCTCACGGCATTTGGCAAGCTGGGAAAAAGAACACTTTCTGACTCCAACTTCACTTTTCATGTCAAAGGAATGTCCTCACATCCGAACATCCTCCTCCTCGTGTGAACCAGCGTTGACGGTTCGCGTCTGTCCGTTGGAAGCCTCGGCTCTCCGTTATCGAGCTGTGGAACGTTTGGTTCCAGAAGGAACTGGCCAACGGAGTCCCTGGTGAGTGCCAGAAAAGCCGATGTGAAGCCTTGACGTTCTCGCACTAACATCTTTGAGTGGACCTTGACTTGTACTCATGAATCTCCTCCTGTTTGCTCCCCTGCTGCTTGCTCCCAGTGTGGAAGCACACTAAATCCTCCTTGCACAGAAGTATGCACATCAGCACAGCGATGACAGCTGATGACCAGCTGCTCTTCCTCTCACTCCTGACCTTGATCAGGTCATCATCATGATGTTTACCAAGTATGTCCTGTCCACAAATTACTTCATATACTTTCCGTTAGTCTGGTCTCACAACTACAACAGTGATTCCAGGACTTTTTTTTTGTCTTGAAAGTTTACCAAAGCTGTGACAAGAAGATGATGAAGGTCGAGAACAACAGACCACAAGCAAGCAAGCAGTGTGACGGAATGAAGCCATGCCAAGATGCCCTGAGGGAGGTGGCAAGCGGCGACACAACAGAGCGCACGCCAATCTATAAAGTTTTGAGCACACGCTGCGGGAGAGGAGTGGATGCACGTGCACGTGAGCCAGCCTGTTAGTGAGAAGCGGATCAACACGCAACGTGACATCTTCACGTGAGAGCCATGCGAGATGATGACAGAAACGTGTGTGAAGAGGCGTCCTGGGTGAGTCTTCCTGGTTTGTCCTTTTCATTGAGGTCATATTGCGAGTGTGCGGTACACATTTCCATTGGGTGCCGTACTATCAGACCGACTTTAGCATGATTTTGTTGAGGTACCAGTCGCAGGATCCTGAACAAAAATAAAATAAATAAATAAATAATAATAATAATAATTTAAAAATAATAATTAAAAAATACAATAATAATTAAAAAATTATTAAAAATAATTAAAACCATATTTTCCGGACTATAAGTCACACTTTTTTTCATAGGTTGGCTGTTCCTGCGACTTATACTCCAGAGCGACTTATTAATGACAAAATATATATATTTATATATATATTATTTTGGGCAGCACGGTGGACAAGTGGTTAGCGCGCAGACCTCACAGCTAGGAGACCAGGATATTTTAAAAAAATATATCAAAAAAAATGGTGCAGCCTTTCATTACATAATGTGGGTTATAAGACTATAAACAAGAATGTATATACAATATTTTCATCGCTTTCCCGTTTGTTTGTTTTTTCTTAATGTCTCATTACTTTTTGCCAGGCTTTCTGTTCTCTAATATAGCGAAAATTAACCAATTCAAGAAACAATACAAGCAGTTGACGTTTGCTAAATACAAGGATGAAGAGTCTTGAACCAGTCATATATGTATATCTATATATATCACTATATTGACACTTACTATGGTACCCATTATGTCATTGGATGCTCATATCACCTCCTACTTCGGTACGTGAAAAAACAAAATTTAAAAAATAAACTTAAACTATATTAGGAAAGCAGGAAGTGAACAAATGTAACAGTTAGTGATTGTAAAAGTACCAGATGGAGGGGTAGGATTTAATAAGCTTTGCTTCTTCCTACTCCTTTTGTGTGGAACTGTGAACTGATTATGTGATGCATTCAATTGTAATGTTGATGAATGTTCAAATGAAATTAAACCATTACCATTACCATAATCAGGAACTGTAAAATATGGCAAAAGTTTGAGTTTGCCGTTGAAAGCAAATAAACTCTTAGAATAAAGTTAAAACAGTTACTCGGTTTTTCATGCAGTTGAATAGAAAGTGAGTTCAAAACTTTCCCACATGCTCACACATGTCGAGTCGAGTGCTTGTGATTCGTGAAACGTTAAGAGCCTAAATAGCAGGATGCATGCGGACGTGTTTATGTCCCTGCATCTGTCTTAGTCCTTGTGACGAAATGTCAAAATAGTCAGTGTGTGTTGGTACATGCTCAGGAATATTCAACCAGCACCCTGCTTCTTGTTTTCCACTCCTCCCATCGGCTTGGCCGCTTTCCAAATCCAACACAACCTGCCAAGAGCCCAATTTGATCTCTAAATGTCGAATAAGTGATTATATAAGGAGGCAAATGTTATCTCGTAATAATGTCAGCCACTAACTAAGTAATTAACTCACTCACATCACGTAAACGCTAACGTTCCTGCACATATTTACGGTTCAAATTGGAGGCGTGTGATTTTCCATGCTTCACTGTAAATAATAGCGTATAAAGTGTTGAACTGTTGAAACTGTGCAGGTCATTTTGTCTCTTTCCTTATTCTGTCAGGGAATGAAGCCTCAGATCATCGCCACTAAGAGGATTAGTCACGAGAAGGCGCTCGTATCTATAAAATCACTGGATGGAGAATGCTCATAAAATCCTCCGTCATTCATCCCCAAGGACATACGGTGACTTGGAGATGTGGTAAAAATACATCATGTCAGTGCCGCCTGATGAGGGTAAAAGTACAACACCTCTGTCACGTGCAAATCATCTCACTCTCGCATCTTGGAACTCACTTTTACGCTGACCAAAGTCGTCTATATCTTACATTGTAATATTATCCATATAGGAAATATATCAAACATTCTGCTTTTACAAAGATATTAATTCTCAAAGGTATTAATTGCATCATATTGAGAGCTGTTTCTAATATTTTACATTGCTAATGAAAACAGCACCTTTTTTCCACATGTTGATGCTGGAAAAAGTTCTAAGTGGAACACTGAAGTTCCTCATTTCATAGATTTTTGGTGCTGCATCACATAAGTTGTGATTTGAACTTTATAATTATGTGGGGTGCATGAGAAAATGGAAAGCAAAATGGCATGCAACTCACTTTATACGGTGCATGCAGAGGTAGATAAAGCTTTGAATGCTTTGAATACGCTAACCCTTTAAACCACCAGCCTAACCCTATAATTTAAAATGCATTGACTGGCATCTGGGCGGCACGGTGGTCTAGGGGTTAGCGCGCAGACCTCACAGTTAGGAGACCAGGGTTCAATTCCACCCTCGGGCATCTCTGTGTGGAGTTTGCATGTTCTCCCCGTGCATGCGTGGGTTTTCTCCGGGTACTCCGGTTTCCTCCCACATTCCAAAAACATGCTAGGTTAATTGGCCACTCCAAAATGTGAGTGTGGTTGTTTGTCTATATGTGCCCTGTGATTGGCTGGCGACCAGTCTAGGGTGTACCCCGCCTCTCGCCCGAAGACAGCTGGGATAGGCTCCAGCACCCCTTGCGACCCTCGTGAGGAAAAGCGGTAGAAAATGAATGAATGAATGAATGAATGACTGGCATCTTGTGGAATCAATTAAAATCAATTAAAAATGCAACAGGAGGCTGCCTACAGCCATATACTATATTAGCACCAACGTTTTTGACCGATTGATCATCATTATCATTCATTAGGCATGAGTACTTACTTACCTACTTACGTCTTGATTGTGTATTTAGCATGTTAGCTTCCGTTGCTGGTGAACTATGACAACTGAAGAATAAGCATTCGAGAGCTGAAACTACCGTATTTTCGTATTTTCGTACCGTATTATAAGGCGCAGTCTCAATTACGGAGCACCGTATTATAAGGTACATGCTAAAACAAAAACAATAAAGGCAACGGAAGCAAAACAGCGAGTTTAGTTTACTCTATTCTATGGTAATGGTAATGGTTTAATTTCATTTGAACATGCATCAGATTACAATTGAATGCATCACATAATCAGTTCACAGTTCCACATGTCCAAAAGGAGTAGGAAGAAGCAAAGTTTATTAAATCCTACCCCTCCATCTGGTACTTTTGCAATCAGTAACTGTTACATTTGTTCACTTCCTGCTTTCTAATATAATTTCAGGGGGTTTTTGGGGGGGGGGTTTTGGTCTTTTTTTTTTTTTTTGTCACGTACCGAAGTAGGAGGTGATATGAGCATCCAATGCCATAATGGGTACCATAGTAAGTGTCAATATAGTGATATGTATAGCACATCATGACTGGTTCAAGACTCTTCATCCTTGTATTTAGCAAACATCAACTGCTTGTATTGTTTCTTGAATTGGCTCATCTACTATTTAACAATACACTCACCGTACACACTCATCCACAAATACTGGTGTAATTTCGGCATCAAACATGCCGGCTTCCTTCTCATCATTGTCGGTGTCTGTCTCGTTGTCAGGTGGCTGTTCAGCAATGATGCCGGCAAACATCCATGATCTATTCAACTCCCCCGGCGCTGCCTCCCAGTCTTCGGAAAAGTATGTTCTCCATCTTTTATCCATCGCTATCACACCGCTTGCAACTTCACTTTGTGGTTAGTATTTTTGTTAATTCTCCTGAAATGATGATAAGCTCCGAATTCATTTGCTTCACAATAGCGGAAAGATTGCCGCAATGTTGTTTTGCAGCATACGGATAGTATACCTACCAGAGACATGTTCTGGTCATTTTTACATTTTGGAACTTTTGTGGGAAGTCTTTTGAGTGTGCCGTACAGTGTGGAAAATACGGTAATCTAGTAATTCCATGCAGTCACTTTTCAAATGTTGATCTGAAGTTGGAAGAGAGCATCAACGGCACACTTGCAGGAGAATTTGGAGGTGGAGTTGTGAGCCTTTCGTCAAAAATAGACATTTTTATGTCCGTATCCATTACTGTAAGATCATTAGACCTACTTAATGACCGACTATAGGAGTGAAACCAAAAAAAAGCAAGTAAATCAACACAGTTTTCTCCACGAGAGCTAAGGGCTAAGTGAATTTTCCAAGTAATCCATCATACGTTTTCCCAAAGTATATCTTGTCTCATATGATTCTTCATTCAACGATGTGATGTCATGCAATGATCGTTTTTAGGGAATCGTGTGTAGGATCTGGATTTGCTTAACGGACGCCGCAGACTCGTGTGGGCTACTGCCAACTTCCGTCCTCGAATGAACTCCGCGATTATCTCCATGCAAATACGGCGAGCCGGTCATATTGCAAATGCGCCATGAGCAACTCATGTAGGCGAGAGACGCGTCAGTCGTTTTGCGCGGCCTTCGCCCCAGGAAGAAAAGAACGCTTTGTTTCCACATCACACCGAGTCCCGTGCCGCACAATGGAAGCGACACAGCGAGTCAAAAAATTCCCATCAAGTCATTACTTTCCAGGAAGAACCACCAGAACACAGTCTTCTCTCTGATGTCATTCATGTGATTCTGACATTCTTTAGCATCATGTCACATGACCCACCGGCTCCGCGTTTGTCACTGCGGGTTCTGTTTGGCTTCCTCCTTGGCGCTGGTCATCTTTCCAACACTGTTGCGACAGGTTAGGTTGCAAATTTAACCGGTTTAGACTCGTGACCTACCTAGATCACTGGTTCAATTAGCGGCACGTGTTGACGATAAATTGTTAACAGCCCAACTGGAGAAATCCAGCCGCTTCAAATTCTTAAGCTGAACTAATAATAATAATAATAATAATACATTTTATTTGTATAGCGCTTTTCAAAATACTCAGACACTTTACAGAAAAATGGAGTTGAATAAAAACAAGTAAACAGAGTAAAAGATACGTTAAAAATGGTGTCTAGATGGCCACTGTCTGAGAACTATTCTAATGAATGATTCTTTGGAAAAGAATCTCTTACATTGGACCACATAAAATAGATACATGTCGTATGTGACAATCAATAATTCAATAACCGGCTAATATTGTAACTATTCATTTGCCGTAAACCGTATAACGTCCATTGTGGGCTATCCCTTTACACGTAAATAATACAGGTGTCGGTTCATGTTTCCATGTCCCCGTTTTCATGGCATTGTGTGACCTATATCATGTTGAAAGCTTTAAGCATGCATGCACTGCTTATGTAGCGTCACTCACATACATACATACATACATACATACATCCATACATACATACATACGTACATACATACATACATACATACATACATACATACATACATACATACATACATACATACATACATACATACATACATACATACATACATACATACATACATACATACATACATACATACATACGTACATCCAGATGTGTTTCCTCTAATCCTCTCACTGTCCTTAACAAATGGAGCTAACATGTCAGCATTGTTGCCGTCTATCTTTACTTTTCTGGATCCCGTGAAAAAAAGATCTTTAGATTTATTTTGGGTGTTGGTTTAGTGCAGGGGTATTATTCCTGACATATACAGTGTTATAAGATATACATACGTCATACTTTTTTATAGTTTTTTTTTTATATATAGTTTGGATATATCATTCATTCATTCATTTTCTACCGCTTTTCCTCACGAGGGTCGCGGGGGGTGCTGGAGCCTATCCCAGCTGTCTTCGGTCGAGAGGCGGGGTACACCCTGGACTGGTGGCCAGCCAATCACAGGGCTTGTCTCCCCCCACCCCAGGTGCATAGGTGCTCTCACGAATCCACACGCCATTTTGGGACTTGAAGGCGGCGAGCAGTCTTTTTGTGTCATCGTTTTTTACCAACCTTGGTACACGTATTTTGTTCACTTTTCATGAGTTTTTATGTGGCCTTATGGGTCTTAATGGGCTTGTTGAACTAAAGAACTAAATATGGATCATTTCATCAACATATTCTGTAGACCAGGGGTCTCAAACACGCGGACACTAGTTTGAGGCCCCCGCCTCAAAACTAATTTCAAAGTTTAATGTTAGTGCGGCCCGCGCAAGTTTGATATGGATGCTGTATGGTATCATGTACCCAGAAAAAAATATTACGCTTGATTCATGTTTATGTTAAAGGTTAAATAACTGTTAATAGTTATCCTCCCTATCCGTGTGGAAGTGGTAAGTTTTTTGCTATTTAAGTTTAAAGGAAATAACTTGAAGGCTACCGTTTAGGTCGCTAGCTCTCTAGTTTGCGAGTTAGCATGTGTCTCAAGACCCTGCAGTTGCGCAATATGTTGTGAATAAAAAAAAGTATAAATGTGACTATAGTCGTGTTTTGTCATGTCTACAGGGCTCTAATAATGCTTTGTTCATTTTAATCAGAAAAATATAATTTGTCTACCCACCAACTATATGTGGTTTCTTAAGTTTTTATTATTTGCCGTTATATTATTATTATTATATTTATTTATTACTGATTGATTGATTTTCTTTATTCTTGATTTGTTTATTTATTTTTCATCTTATTTTGTGTAGAAAAATAAAAATGAAGATATTTGAGAACAGTGGAATGTTTTATCAGAGCTTTTATTGTAGAAAATCGGAACCAAAGCACTGAAAAAGTTTGTATATTTTTCTGTTTTTAATAAATGTGTTGTTGTTTTTTTGCAAAACCTGATACGGCCCAGCCTTGCCCAGACCCTAGCTCCAGTGGCCCCCAGGTAAATTGAGTTTGAGACCCCTGCTGTAGACTTATTCGTATTTGGTAACTTTTAGTGTTCAAAACATACCTTGCATGCCTCATGATGACGAAGTAGATTAGAGCCCGAGTTAAATGATATATCATGAAAATATGAACCCTTCTGTTTATTTGCATTTTTTGCTGCTCCGTGTGAGCCGACAATCATTTATCACAGACTTCAGTCTTTCAACCCGCGGCCATGTCCTTGCATCCTAAACCAAATCATAGCAAAACATAACAAACGTTTTTTTATTTCGGGTCCTACAAACAGTTCAGCACAATTTTTCCCACACGCCCGTAGGCTCCACTTTTGAACATAACACTTAGAAACCAAAGATTGACAGTCAAAGCTCTAATTACATCTTCACCTGAGGCTGTCGGCCCCGCCTACTGCCCCATATTCACACTCCTTTGTGCATTTTGTGTGTGCGTGTTTGAATATTTGCCTCTCGGGGTTGCAAATGCACGTCCACTTTGATGATAATTTGGCATGTCGAGTCAATATGACCCATGCGTGACTGGATTCACTTTTTCATCATGATCCATTACGGGTCTGCAAAACAAGAACGCTGTGTTCAGTAATTCAATACTTTGACATGTGTCTTCTACACTGGAGTATGAATGAGTGTACAGTGGAATTAGGTTCCTCACCTGCCATTTGACGCCCCTGGACAAACTTAAGCTCCATCATTCATTCATTCATTTTCTACCGCTTTTCCTCACGAGGGTCGTGGGGGTGCTGGAGCCTATCCCAGCTGTCTTCGGGCGAGAGGCGGGGTACACCCTGGACTGGTGGCCAGCCAATCACAGGGCACATATAGACAAACAACCATTCACACTCACATTCATACAATTTGGAGTCGCCAATTAACCTAGCATGTTTTTGGAATGTGGGAGGAAACCCGGAGAAAACCCACGCATGGGGAGAACATGCCGAGGGTGGAATTGAACCCTGGTCTCCTAGTTGTGAGGTCTGCGCGCTAACCACTCGACCGCCATGCCGCCAAGCTCCATCATTCCATTCACAAAATCAAGGTCATGATGGCGCCTTTTCCACTGTACCGTGTGGAAAACATATCAGGTGGGATCTTCTTGTCATGCCAGTCATGTTGGAAACCATCAAGGTCACGTTTTTTGGCATCACAGAATAAAACTTTCTTGCAATTTTTCAACTGGTTTTATAGTTTCACAAGCAGGAAACAAAATGAAATACTGTAATTATAAATAATGAATGGATGGAACTTTAGCTCAATGTCGAGAGCTCTCAACCCTCAATTTGAGGAACCCTTTTTCCGACCCCGTGGCTGATTCCTCACAGGGTTCGCCAGCATTCCGTACATTCCGGCGAGATGGAATTCAATGGTGTTTCTCACCTGCGTTATCAAATTGCTGCAACTTGCAACATTTTTTTGGGCCCCATGGCGGGTTATTTAGCAATCGCATTAATACAGTAAACCTCGGATATATCGGATTCAATTGTTCCCACTGGTTTTGTCCGATATAAGCGAAATCCGTTATATGCGTATACCGGAAAATGTCCGTTTTACGCATATATCGGATTTATATCCGGTATATGCGTAAATCGGATTTTATCCGTTATAAAAAGGCACTTCCTTGACTATGTTTCCAATGTACCTGGACTGGGCAATGAAAAGAGACGTAAGGTAATGAGAATTTAACTTTATTGGACTCTGAGCATAACAAATTGTTAATTAAGCTAGGCCCTGTTACGCCCGTCAGGCCTACGTTATTTCCAATAGTGAGGTTAAGATCTCATTCACTGCTGTGCTAGTATTATTGACGTCACTCACTTTTATATTTGTCCTAAATCTGGAGCCAGGAGAAAGACAATAGCCAGTGACATCAACAAGATTAGCATAACGATGCGGCCATCCGATATATGCCAGGGAAATTTCATGGAAATGCATTGGAACGGGACTGGAGATTTTGTCCGAAATAGGCGAAATCCGTTCTAAAAAATCCGATATATGCAATGAATTTTTATTGGAAATGCATTACAGAAAAATCGGTTCTTTTTTATCTGTCCGTTGTGAACGAATTTCCGATATATCCGAGGTTTACTGTAAAAAAATTACTGGAATCAACAAAACTTGGGTGTATGCATACAAAAACTGTATGCGTTTTTCCTCTCTGGTTTCAAACGTCTTGTTTAACTTTCATAAAAGTGCTCCTGAGTCCTTGTTTCTGTCTCCTGTCACATTCCCGCACAACCCAAACAGTCCCAAATTCGGCATGCACGCCATATTTGACTCCAGGCTGAACTGAGCAGTGTTGATTTATTCCTCACTGCAAGGTCCAGTAAAAGTGTGCAGCTCCAACCGGTGGGACCTCGGAGTAAACAGCGGTCCGCAGCTTATGTAAGCGCACAAAGACGTGGTCAGGATGCCTCAACATCTGCCATCCCATTCGCTGGGCTGCTAATACTTTCTTCAAAGGGGATTTTTTTTTTTTTTTTTTTTAAGCAAAGTGTCTTCTGAAATTGAACTTGTGCCTCGGGCTCTCAGCACTCTTTGATCAGATAATGACAGACTTTTTAGTAACAAGCTTCGCCTCAGCAGCTTCAGTGCATGTTTTGACACACCAGATCAAGAGATAGACGCGTTACATGTATTATCGCCAGTTAGAGGATTTTCTCAGGGTATTATTATTATTATCTGCTGAAAGGAAAATAACTTTTATGAGCGTCCTCATGAGGCAGCAACTTTAGACACCCCCCCCAGACGATTCATTAGGTACGCGTGCACTTCATTTGCACTGAGGCCGCAACATCTTTTCCCCAAACTAGTCAGTTAGCATCGGCATTGCTTTTTGTTGGGAGATTTTCCGTCATATTGTAGCATCTCAAATGAAACACATTGATACAAATGTGAGCCTCAACTAACGGGACTTTGTCTTTGCAGGGGGTCATACTTTATGATCACATGGCGGCTGCCGTCTCGTCCTGCATTGCTGTTCAATCAGGTGACATACACGGAATTGTTGTATTACTATGGGCTCACATGCAAGTCCACACACACACATGGAGGTCAAGTATGAGTGTGGTGACCGCGCGGGTGGACACTTCATGGTCACCGAGCTGAGTGATCGGCTGTCTCCTTTGTTTTAGTTGAATCCTGAAATCTTGCACACGCGCCAGGATAGTCTCATTTTTGGTGATATATACAAAATTTTAATTGAATAAATTAACTAATTCCACCCTTGAGCATCTCTGTGTGGAGTTTGCATGTTCTCCTCCCACATTCCAAAAACATGCTAGGTTAATTGGCGACTCCAAATTGTCCATAGGTATGAATGTGAGTGTGAATGGTTGTTTGTCTATATGTGCCCTGTGATTGGCTGGCCACCAGTCCAGGGTGTACCCCGCCTCTCGCCCGAAGACAGCTGGGATAGGCTCCAGCCCCCCCGCGACCCTCGTGAGGATAAGCGATAGAAAATGAATGAATGAATGAATGAATGTATGTATCAATGAGGAGCGGTTGGGAGGAACATGTAGCATCTTATATCCTACACAGCTGAAGTTTTAACAAAATCATCACACAGCAACTTAACACTCAGATGGTATACCTGAGAAATTTAGAATATGGATCAATATGAGTTTAATACGGGCTGCACAGCGGTCCAGTGGTTAGTGCGCTGACCTCACAGCTAGGAGACTCGAGTTCAATTCCACCCTCGGCCATCTCTGTGTGGAGTTTGCATGTTCTCCCCGTGCATGCGTGGGTTTTCTCCGGGTACTCCGGTTTCCTCCCACATTCCAAAAACATGCTAGGTTAATTAGCGACTCCAAATTGTCCATAGGTATGAATGTGAGTGTGAATGGTTGTTTGTCTATATGTGCCCTGTGATTGGCTGGCCACCAGTCCAGGGTGTACCCCGCCACTCGCCGGAAGACAGCTGGGATAGGCTCCAGCAACCCCGCAACCTTCGTGAGTATAAGCGTTAGAAAATGAATGAGTGAACTAGAAAATGATTTGATGGCGCTATCTACAGGGGGGAAAAGTGTGCTGCAGCTATGAATCCAGCAGAGGGCACTGTCTCACTAATCATTTCAATCAACATTTTCCAGCAGGAAAACGATTTGATCAGACGTGATGTTGTGTAACTGCACGTGTTGTGAGTACAGTAGGCATACTGTAGGGCAGGGTTATCCAAAGTGGGGCCTGGGTGGCCATTTGTAGCACACAGCTTGTTTTTTATAGGCCGTCGGCACTTTGTGGAAAGAAAATGTTACCGGAAAAATAGCAAAATTGGGAACAATAGTGAATTTATAATTCACAGATTTTTTATACATATATATAATCTATTTATATATATTTTATCTTTTTATATATTTTTTTAGCCTTTTTACAAAATGTTTTTAAAATGATACAAATATTAAAATGCCTCCCCCCACCCCCCCATCCTGTGATTTTTTTTTTCCAGTATGTGGCCCTCGGTGGAAAAAGTTTGACACTTTAAACTTACAAATTTCATTTATTTATCTTACTTCTCTTGTTGTGGATCTCATTATATTGTGTATATAATGAAGTGGTTGAAGTGTTTCACACACACACACACACACACACACACACACACACACAGTGTTTCTAATGTTTAGAAATGGACTCTGTGTTCTCCTCTTCTCTCGGGGGTTTTGATTGGCTGTCTGGTGGTGCATGTTAATGAGCAAGGGGGCAGCGGGACGCTTTTAAAGGCAGCAGCCAGCAGGCGGGGGGGTGAGAGTGTGTGTGGAGCCTCGTCGGGACGCGCGCAGTGGACCTCCTCCATCACTTCCACTGCTCCACACAAGCCAGTGGATTTGAACCTCTGAGCCTTTTTCGTTTGACTTAATGAATTATTGAATTATTTGCAGAGTTCTTTTGAAGTATTTGGATTTTTTTTGGAAGAGAGAGAGAGAGAGAGAGAGAGAGGGGAAAAAAAGGTTTCATCTTCTCACTTGTGCAGACATGCTTCGGTGCACAGCTCTATTTTTGCTGGTGGTGGCCTTACACGTCCTGAGTGCAGAAGGTAAACCAAAAATAAATAAATAAATGTTGTTTTGTTAAGCTGCTGCTTTATGATCTTGTAAGAAGGTGATGAAAGCTCACTTTTGTTGTGGAGTTTGCAAGCTTTCTCAACATCACCTGTCACTGGAGAACAAAAAACTTATTTCATTAGAGGCTCCATGCATGGCGCATATAGAAGAGGAGCAACGGGGGGTGGGGGGGGGGGTGGGGGGGGGTTGAGTATGGAATCTAATTCATTAATAGACGTGGGAGCAGGAAAACATTGACAAAGCAGCACAACTTTGTCTCAGTTTCACGTTTTTTTTTAGGAAAAAATGCCAAATTTCTCATAGATTTGGTTATATTTGGACATGTAAGGTGTTGCATGTAAAGGTGTTGCTCAGTATCGTCGGCATGGCACCATTTTTCTTTCTACTCTGTATTTTATATAAAATGTGTTGTCGCCGTACAATGAAAATTGTTGTCATATTTCTTTATGTTTTTTTCCTAAAACAAAATTATATATTTTCATGTGTGGCTAGCATGTGGCTAGTCTTTTTTGAGGGTGTTATTGACCCTTACGGCAGTTTTTACTGAGACCTATGGATTCTGCCTAGCAACAACTATTGATGTGATTTTCTGTTTGTGTCATGTATCACATTGCCATTGGAAGAGGCTTTGGATATGACGGTAAGAGTAAATGCACCAGTGTTTTATTCATTAAAAAAACAGTTTGCAACATTCAGGTGTTGAAAAAGAAAAAACAAAATCTCAGCACGCTTTATTTTTATTGGCCTTTGTTGTCGCGCGTTGTGTTGGCGCTGCGTTGGCTGAGGGATGTGACAGCTTTATTGTCACACGGCTGATGGATGCTGCAAACCTTGGACCATAACGGTGGTCAAACCCCCCCCCCCCAGTTCCCATCCCACCATACCCATCACAAAAATGTTCCTCTATAAAATAAATTCCTTTTATTAGGCCCCCACATATGGCCTGTAAACTAGAGCTTTGGGAGATGTAGCACTTTAGAACGGTTACCTAATGAGGGGGAGCAAACCTTCACAATGAAGTTCCAGTTTCCGGTTGCGTTTTTTTTTTTTTTTTTACATTTCTAATCATTTTTATTTAGATTAATCTTACCAGATTAATTATTTTCAAATTAATTAATCGCGATTAATCACATCCGTCTTTTTGGTTGTATTTTATTCACAGATTATACGTACTTGTACTGTTTATATGAACAGCTCCAAACCATACATATACCGCAATTTAAGTTGGATTTACATATTTTGAGTGTACTTTGTACAAATTCCGAGCATACTCCAATGCAGCGATTTTGCTCCCGTGTTAGGTTAATTGCTGAATTATTAGTTAATTGTGTCATCACGTGATGGCCAGCTCGGAGTGCACAGTGCTAAGAATATCCACTTATTGTTTTTATCTCTCTTTCTGGTTGTTTAGAACACACATAATAAAGATGTTATTGGGAGTACTGGGCACGTAGGCGTGTGTATGAGTTGGAGATACATATATGGACGTTCTAAAGACTGCCAGACTCTGGGAACGCTACTGTGTGCAGGTCATAACGGAGAGGTGTGGCTTGCCGGGATGCAAAATCACCACTTTGTACTTCTAATATCGGGACTTCACTCTTATCACGTTTTTCAAAATATATGAATAAATCATTGCTGCTACATGGTTGATTACGGCTTATTATTAGTAACAAAAAAGCCTAAATTAAGCATTTTTAAGCATAAAAATGACTAAACTAAAATACAAGTATAAGGCATTCAGAAGACTCATTCAAAGACATGTGGTATTCTACACTGCTCACTAGGTAATGTTACAGTAATATTGCACTGATAAGTACAATAGGAAAAGTACAATAGTGCAATACAAATATTTTTGTTTTTATTTTTTGCACAATAGGAAGTACTGCACAGAAACCGGAAGTCAAAGTATCAAATAATGTCTTATTTATGTCATATTTACTCTTATTATGTCTATTATATTGGGTAATTTTATTGAAAGGGTGACTATAGGGGTGTTATTTCATGTCTAGAGGGCTCTAATAATATTAAACCAAATGTAGAAGCTTGTACACAAGTTTTCTTTGCTCTAACTGCGGATACATTCCTTTTATAAATAAGGAATCCCACTGTGCAGGATTCAGTTCTGAAAGTAGGGTCTGGAGCCAAATAACTGCAATAAATACTACTATAATAAATGTAGTTACTGTCGTTAACGCAGTATTTGTGACAGCCCTAACCTGTTTTTTGTGTGTTCCCCTCCTCTGCAGCTTACAAGTGCCGGTGCACCAGAAAAGGACCAAAGATCCGATACAAGGATGTGCAGAAGCTGGAGATCAAACCCAAATATCCTTACTGCCAGGAAAAAATGATATTGTGAGTTACTTTTTATAAGTAGTAGTATTATAGAGATGATCCCGTCTCCTTTTATTAACTTATGTCACACCTTTAAGACTTCTTTTTACTTTTGTTTTACTGTTTTTACTACAGTTAGTTAACTTTATCTTTTTTCACATGTCAAGGCATCCAATGAAACACTAATAATGTGTGCTGCAATAACATTGCATGCACATTTCACTCTTTTTGTACACTTTCTTAACAAAGTTGTACTCTAATTTTTTAAAAAGTTTTGAGTTTGAGTTTTATTGAAGTGTCCCAATCGAAGGTGCAGCGAAAGGGGCAACAACAACAGCGAGGTTATGTCAGCATCACCAAGCCACAGTTGCGTAAGATGAGCTCTCGGTTGCCCTCTGCCGGCCAATCGCGGCATTGCACACAACTAAAACTACATGGTGCATCATGTTGATGTTGGGAAAATGACAAAGTGTGACTACAATGACTACAATCACCTTAATTAGCTGTCATAGTAATAATGTTTTAGCTGATTGGTTAGTTAATGGATGTTTTACCATTATTTCCTGCATTCCCATATTCACAAGTGTTTGTCGTCAAATGCAAACTTGACGTGTGTGTGTGTGTGTGCTCTATTTGCATGTGACAGGGGCCACCACCTACTGGTGCCCGGTGAAAAATTAGTCTCAGCGGGTTCTGGAAAGGCAGTAAAAGGAAAAGGATAGAAGGAGGGAAATAAGCGAGAGATCCCTCGTTCTCTTTTAGCTTTTGTTGTCTTGTGGTGGTTTTGGCTCCCATGGCTTGTTTAGCTTGTTTTGGCATTCCGGACTGCTGCTGTTGCTGCTTACCACAAGACACACATAGTCCTGAATCATCTTTCTTTGCTGGATTTTTTTTTCTCCGAAATGTCTTATTTTGTACTTTAATGGAGGCTTGTTTATATAATTTAGTAGCTATGACATGCATGGATTAAAATATGGAAATTCTGAAACTGTATGAAACAGTGGGATCCTGTGATGAACTCCACATGCAGATGCAAAGGCGTTAGGCCGACAAACAGATATAGTTTCTTCAATAAGAATCACACAAAGTGCAACAAAGCCAACAAAGGAGGGAGCAGCAGGCACCGGTGGAGTTTTGTCCCGAGCTGGCAAATGGCAAATGGTTAAAGCATGGGTGGATGGCAGGGAAACATTTGGGCGTACTACTAGAATACACAAATCAAATGAAATGTCCAAGTCCAAGCGAGTGCGTCCTCCAAGCTCGGAAGAAAGAACTGGCGTCTCCCAGCTTTACATAATAACTTTGAAGCAGCCAGACAGCCAATCCGCAGCACCCGACACCCGGCTTTCCCACCCGAACAAGACCTGAATTTGTCACTAGTGGGGTAAGAATACCGACTATATGTAATATATAAGTCGACAACACTGATCCCTCGTGCTACGTTGTCTTATTCTCGGGAAGACGAGGAGTGTTAAGAAGCTCATTCATCAGTTCATCTATGTACCGTACGCACAGAGGTGCGTTCACAGTCTCATTATGATGTGTTTATGAGCCAAGGCGAACAGGTAGCAACAAATGTATTTTGTGGTGGGCTAAGAAGTTGAAAACAAAGAAAAACGAAGCTAAAGAAAAATACATATCAGCTCCGTGATACAGATGAAAAAAACACATTAGTGCAAATTTGGGCTTGGCTCTTTAGTTTACATTTTTTCCCCAATTATTTGAACGTTGTTGTCATAAATTTGCTTCAGTGCATTTTATTTTTTTCTTCAATTAATTATGACTTTATTAACATGATATTTTGACTTTCCCTACATAATTTCACATGAATTGCAACTTTATTCTTTGTTTTATTTAATATAAAAAATAACAAGTTTTCTTTAATATTTCAAATGCATGCTCCTGAAATTACATAATTTCCACATATTATGACATTATTCTGTAATTTTAATTTTTTCTGCATAGTACAATTTTCTTCTAAAATTTTGACTATTCTTGTAAAATTAATGTGTTATTTTATTTACCATTTCTGTTGTTTTATTTTTAATCTTCCAGCTATTTCAACTTTCTTCTTTTAAATTTTGAAATTACATAATTTCCACATATTGTGACGTTATTCTGTAAGTTTTAGTTTTTCTGCATAGTACAACTTTTTTCTAAATATTTTGACTATTCTTGTAAAATTAATGTTTTTTTTATTTACCATTTTGCTGTTTTGTTTTTAATTTTCCAGCTATTTCAACTTTCTTCTTGTAAATTTTGAAATTACAGAATTTCCACATATTGTGGTGTTATTCTGTAATTTTTAGTTTTTCTGCATAGTACAACTTTTTTCTAAATATTTTGACTATTCTTGTAAAATTAATGTTTTTTTTTATTTACCATTTCTGTTGTTTTGTTTTTAATTTTCCAGCTATTTCAACTTTCTTCTTGTAAATTCTGAAATTACGTAATTTCCACATATTATGATGTTATACTGTAATTTTTAGTTTTTCTGCATGGTAGAATTTTTTTCTAAATATTTTGACTATTCTTGTAAAATTAATGTGTTTTTTTTAACCATTTCTGCTGTTTTGTTTTTAATTTTCCAGCTATTTCAACTTTCTTCTTGTAAATTTTCTTCTTATAATTCTGACTATTAATATAATGTTTTGACTTGTTTATAACAACTTTTTAAAAGTATTTTTTTTAATATTTCAACTCACCGCTAGCGAACAAGTTTTTTCTCTTAATATTTCGATTTTATTCAAGAAATTACGGCCGATTTGTCCTTTTTTGCTGCTGATATGTATTTTTTTCTTGTGAAATTATTGTTTTAGAATAAAGCCAAAGGCCTGGCCTGCACTTGGACACCCCTGAAGTATACAATATAAACATTCAACATGTTTACAGCTTTAAGAAAAAAAATGAAAAAAGCAGGCAAAGCCTTTAATCTAATCCTGATAGTCACTGAATGTGCCTTTTCAAAACCTGCTCTCTCCAAGTCAACTCATGCAACATTCATGCTTTGGGGAAGAAGGGAGGGGCGGAGGAGAGGCCCAGGGCATGCTGGGTGTTTTTCCCACATTTCTCTCCTTCGGCCTGAATGTGCCACATGCAGGCAGGCTGTCTCTGGACCAATGATGCATTCATGGGGCTCACGTCACTTTGCTTCATGAAATATTTGCCAAGAAGCTGCCACGCCTGGCTTAAGTTTAATTATGTCTTTCGTTTCCGTGTATGAAACAAATGTTGTTTCTCCAGCGTGTTTGCTAACAATGCTAATCAGCAAGTTTGGCTGGGGTGGCTTTTTTTGTCACCTGGTCTCAGTTTTTATCGATGTATCATCAAAATGACACATGATCCAACAATGTGCCATCCAATACAATAGAACAATAAATCCATTTTTGGTATTAATTTGGTCTAAAAACTGAAATGTGAGAAAACTGAGGCAATTTTTTCCTATAGGAAATAATGTTAATGCAATTAATCTATTCCTGATTCCCAAAAATATGAACAAAATACATTTTATACAGAATAATTATACTTTTTCATGAAGGAAATGAGTTGTTCCAGCTATGGTTTTCTCATTTTTTGCTGGTTTTTTTATGTTTAATTGAGTTCAATTCCACCCTCGGCCATCTCTGTGTGGAGTTTGCATGTTCTCCCCGTGCATGCGTGGGTTTTCTCCGGGTACTCCGGTTTCCTCCCACATTCCAAAAACATGCTAGGTTAATTGGCCACTCCAAATTGTCCATAGGTATGAATGTGAGTGTGAATGGTTGTTTGTCTATATGTGCCCTGTGATTGGCTGGCTGGCAACCAGTCCTGGGTGTACCCGCTTCTCACCCAAAGACAGCTGGGATAGGCTCCAGCACTCCCCGCGACCTTCGTGAGGAAAAGTGGTAGAAAATGAATACATGAATAAAATAATTTATTTATATATATATATTTTATTTTATTTTTTTACACCCAAAGACAGCTGGGATAGGCTCCAGCATCCCCCGTGACCCTCGTGAGGATAAGCGGTAGAAAATGAATGAATGAATGAATGAATGTGTTACGTTATGTAATGTGTTCTAACATTAGCCTCTGGGCTGCACTTTGGACACCCTTTCCCAATAATATACCTTTTGCAGTTCTTAAATACATTTTAAATTCCGTATGACACCTTCAGGAACAATATTGTACATAGAAAATTGTGTAGTTACACAACATCAGTCTTGTTGAAGTGTCTTCCTGCTGTAAAATGTTGAGTGAATAGACTTGTCAGACAGCGCCCTCTGTTGGATCTATTGGTGCAGCACTCTTTTTCAAGTTTATTCAGGTCGTTATTGATTATTTCTTGTTGTCCTTTTCTTCCTAAAAGTGTGACAATGGAGAACGTGTCCCGCTTCAAGGGTCAGGAGTACTGCCTTCATCCCAAATTACAGAGCACCAAGAATCTGGTCAAGTGGTTCCGCATCTGGAAAGACAAACACAGGTTTGAGTTCATTTATGTTCATTCTGGTTACTTTCATTTGTGGAGTTTCAGTATTTGGCCAACAACATTCTTTCATGATGCAGTGAATCGATAAATTAATGTTGTGAAAACCTTCAATGACACATTAAATTGAACAGAAATAATGATTGTCTTCTTTTCCTGCTCAAATTAATTCGACTTTGACAAGCAGAACAAAATCACAGGAGTGGATGTTTTGCATAATAAGCACCAGGGGGCGCCATAATCAAATGAAAGGCACTAAAATGGCCCTCTCCAGTTACACGTCTGTTTATATATTTTTAAAAATACGTATTTAATCTATTCATTTATTTAAAAATACATCAGGGTCCAAAATATCCAGATAGAAAGATAAATACTATCAAATATTTTGCAGGAAATTAACAAACAATAATAACATGAGAATGTCAACATTTGGAGTAAAATAAGAAAAGAAAATGCAATAAAAAAAACAAAACAAACACAGTTTCCTATACATTATGTATTATCATTATTTGTAATGACGCTCACCAGAGGGGTATTATGCTATATTACATGATATATTGTTCTTTATTATCTGTAATTATTTTATTTATATGTATATTTTTATTTATTAATTTGTTCATAATTTTAGTACATTTTTATTATTTTTTTGTCATTATGTTGTTGTTTTTTATGGACCTACACACATGCTTTTGATCGTATGTATATTTTATCAAGCTGTTAGACCTGCCACTTTCTCTTGGAGATGAATAAAGTATATAACTGTCTTGTTTTAGTGTGGAAAGCAAATATAAACGTAAATATAAAAATAAATAAATTATATTTTTTTCTTCCAACAGGGTATACGAGGCCTAAATCACTGGCGAGTCATCACCACAAGAAAACAAATAATAAGACAACAACTACGACACCACTGGGATTTTTTTTATTGTTTTTTTTTTTTTTTTACATTTGGCAAAAAATCTGCACTACTTCCTCTTCCTCCTCAAGCCATGAAGAGATAATCTCCTGTATAGCTGACATTGTTATATCAAAATAGTGGCTTTCTTTTTTTTTGGGGGGGGGGGGGGGGGGGGGTTGGTTGTAGTTCCTATTTCTAATAATGAATATAACAGTTGAATGCTACAGTACATGCAGTCCGCTTCATCCAGAAGCTATCGGAAGGACGTTGATAATAAAGGAGCTGATTTATTTTCTACACTTTTAATAATAATATTTTGTTGCCACACAAGTATACCTGCAAATATGACAACACATGTTACGCATGTTTTGTATGCATTCCAATGTAAAGTGCATTTTGTAAACAGCCTATTTGTTAGAAAGACTTTATAGTGTCATGTGTGTTGAATGACGGCATTCTAGTTTTGTGTTTTCTTTTGCTATTTAATTAGTTTTGGGCTGGGTGGGTGTTCAAGTGTTCAACATTCCATTGTGTGTAAAAGAAATAATAATAATAAACAGCAATAAAGCGTCTAAAAGCTCTGTTGGATTCATTTCAATGACATGTAAACTTGGGATCATAAAAGTATAATTGAAAAAAAAGGAGTTCTAGGTAAATCTCATGGTAGTTTCTCAAAATCTCTCATACAGTTCAAAATATTGCTCTCAACATTCTAAAGGCCACAATGTCAAAATGCAAAAATTGCTGTTCATATGTTTGTCCATCAGATGGCAGTGTAGTGGCCGTTACTGCACCTTTTGCTGTGTTGTGCTACAAGAGATACACTTTACTTGAAAAATATCTCAAGATTATTAAATTATTCTGTGATTTTGGCTTTAATTTGGCGTTTATTGGTTAGAATAATATCAATGTTTCTTATGCGTTGTATTCTTATGTGAGCAATTAAAAAATACCTAAATACAACAATATAAAGCGATGAAACAACGCGATGTCGACAAAATAATAAATATATTCCCTTATTATATTTTATTACATACAATCCAATGTGAGGAAAATATCAATAAGAAATCTAAATGTCAACAGCACAATCGTATTTGTGAAAACTGATAAGAGCTAGCGATATTTTAAGAAATTACAGCTATTTTTATTTATAACAAATTCAAATAACAAATTCATAACAAAATGTGAAAATATGAATATGTATTTTGAAAATAAATTGTCAACTAATCATACTAACGACCTACTTTCAGTATTTGGTTCGATTTGGTTGCCAAAGACCATTCAAAGAAGGCGAGTCAAAGCAGAAAAGTCACAAATATTTAACTTTCAAGAGTCAATAAATGTTCCAGTCGAGGTGTGGGTCAGTATTTGGCAGTTGCTTCCTCCTGTGTTGCGGATGAAGAAGTAGGCGGGGTCAGGATTTGGCAGCTCCGTCCCTGGAGGGGTGTGTGCGTGTGTGTGCGTGCGCGCCGTAGACGACTTGCAAGCAAGGAAATCGAACAGCAACTGGTTTCCACTTCTAGCATCTTCTGCGATGAGACCGACGCCTTGTCTACTGTGCGTGCTGTGAGCACCACGTCCACTTTGCCGTCACTCCCAACGGACAGCGGCCACCGAAAAGCCGGAGCCGGAAATTGATGCTTGTCGGCCCGCGTTGCTGTTTGTTTTTGCCCTGGTAAGATTGTTAGCTTGCTTTGCTAACAGCGCTGCTCCACTCTGCGTGTTACAGCAGCGAATGCTAGCAATGCTAAGCTAACGCCGTGTTATGTTTATGCAATACTTGTAAACTGCGAGTGCGTTATTAAAACACGTTTGGGTGTTTAGGCGTACATTTTAGCTCACAGAAATGTTATAAATTGCAGAGCTTATAAAAAAACTGCGTTTCTTGGGGGCTAACTGTTAGCTAGCGATTAGCTCAGTTCGTTCCATCACAACCGAAGCTTGTTCTCATGCAAAACAGACGAAAGCAGAACATGACATGTATATTTTTATTATCATTAAATACACATGCTGCAAAATGCACTTTAAATATATTCTGTCCGTTGACTTCCTTGCGTGGTGTTGCGTTGCTTTGAGGCAGTCTAGCGTGGATCACCTGTTTTTGACGTTTTTAGCACATCACTAAAACACAAAATGACTCTTTTTCTGGTCTGTTCGAGTATCATTTGTATCGACATGACGTGCATTATTTAGTCTAAATATGCAAATGTTTCATAACGTACAGTTTATGACATTCACTCCCTGTACTGGAATGCTCTAGTAGGGGTTATGTTGTGGCATGTCATGACGATCTGACTCGCTTTATGCCTGATTTTGTGATTTTGATGCGAAATGTTTGTGACTTAACAAAAAAAAACCTTGACAAAGCTTTTGCATTTTACATAATCTCATCCGGCCACTGGCCTGAATTAGCATGGATTTAGCTCCCCATATGGTGACCTCTATTACAAAAAACACACTTTGTGCTCATTACTATTAATGCTGATCATGTGGACACAGATGGATGTAGATGGATCATAAGAATATAAATCCATATATCTATGAATGTTTGCACCCCAGGTCAGCAAAGTTTTTTTTATTTGTGATTTATTTGGTAATGTTTTAGTTTTCATTTTATTTAAAATTTTATTAAATTTTATTTGAACATGCGTCAAGTTACTATTGAATGCATGACATAATTAAATTTACTGTCGGAATGTGACAAATAATGTGTCCCATTCCCCAAAAAGTGTTTTTGTTGACTTTGAGAGAACCGAATAATGTGCGTCTCCACGGCAGTTAGCCACGTGACGGCGGTATTGGCAACCAATTGGGTTCTAGTGCTTTGATTGATTGACAACAAGCCTTTTTTCACCAATAGGAAGGTGGATTCATGTTCTATTGCACGTTTACTTGTGCTTTTGTGAAATAATGTGACAATGTTTTTGTGTTCACTGTAATAGTTTGGCATTTTCCACTACTATTCCGCTACTATTCCACTAACAACACTCAAAGACAGTTGGATATGGAATGCTAATATAAGTGTTGATAAGCTGCAGGTTCAAAGAGGCACGTCCATAGCATGCAAGATCTCACGTATGCGCATACCAGCAGAGTCACAACTCTCCAACCTCCCGCTGTGTGAGATAGGACCACGTATGTAAGGCGACCCCGTGCGTTTTAATACGGAAAGCCAATACACACACACACATGCACTGCAGACACAGCGGTGTCATGACTAGCCAGCTGCCGACAGCGTGGGATTGTTGTTGGGAGAGGTCAGGCTGAAGCAAAAGGTGATGCGGGTCTTTCTAAAAAGCTGGGCTCACCTGATCTAGTGTGTAACGTTACCTCGTCTTTTGGAGACTGACAGATAACGGTCGTCAAAGGAGAATAATAATAATAATAATAATAATGTCAAGGTGTTTTGGGCTCCTGATCATGTTGGAAAACCAGTTTCCCAAGGGGAGGGAGTCATGCTCTGCTTCACAGTGGCACAGTAGATGTTGCTCTCCGGTTTTGGCAGCACTCGTGGAGCCCCACCGCCATGCAAGACACAATTATCTTGCTACTCATAGTGTTGCCAACTATTTAGAAAATAATGGTTATGTGTTTGAGTGGATAGTAAATGTGCTATGCAATATGTTAACACTACTTTAAAGTATTTTCAGGTTTACTATACAAGGTATAGGTGAAGTTTAATGGTTGTAAAAATAAAAAAAAAGGTGATATTAAATGTTTATTTGCCCCTTTAATGCATTCATTTAATTTTAAATGTAATTTAATTAATTCAATATTTTTTAAATTTAATTAATTTAATATTTTTAAATTTAATTAATTAAATTTTAATTCATTCATTAATTCATTTGAATTCATTTATATGCATTTCACATTGTTTTCTGCATGTCAAACAGTTCTCTATTAAAACAAGTGTTCTGTGTTAGCATTTATGGGTGTATAAAATGAATTAAATTTACAATGTTTTGGTTTCAAATGGACCCTTTTGGGACGACTTAATCATGAAAACTGAGGGTTTGCCTTTGACCAAGTATGACCTGTTACTTCCTGTATGAAAGTGCATCGTCAGTCTGCCGGGTCTTTCTCACTGTCCTCCATAATCGCTTGTCAACTTCATCACAGCTGCTGTGTTGATCCGTTGCTGGCGCACAGATGGAAATGACAAGGCAGCGTACCCGTTTGCCGTTATTTGAGTCTCAATGTTTCGCCGCCTAAGAGCCAGAGGAACGTTCCGGAGCCGCGGGGACAGCTCTTAGGCTGGGAATCAGAACGGCGAGCGAGCGCGGAGAGATGTGTTTTATTTATTTTTGTCTTATTTAAAGCCTGTGAAAGCAGACTCTTGCTGGTGTTGGTGTGCGCTGGTGTGGAAATTTCCATCAGAATTAGGCAGACAGTGAAAGGAGAGGGGGTGATAAAGACCGATCAATAACACTCAATGTCATAGTCTCAGATGGGGCTGCGCCCGGTGAAGACCTCGCTTAAAACACCTTTTCACAAAAAAGAGTGTTTTAGGAGAATTCTACAGCTTTTCTTGGTTGAATAACCAAAGAAGAAAATGCTGCTGTGTGAGCTCCCACACATGCCAATAACGCTACATTTGTTTGTAGTCTTTCGTCTGTAGGCGGCAGACATTGAATGTAGACATATGAATGTGACACAGTGGCAATTAAATGCATAGCAAGGAATAGGATGATTACACTTTTTAACATTTTTTTTTGTAAAGAAATACCTATTCAGATCAGATGTAGGTTCTGTTATAGTGAACATTATGATATTGTTACATTATTTAATGAATATTTTGGTCAAGTTGCACAAATAACCTTCCATAGAATTGCTATACACTTCCTTATTTTGAAATGCTAACAAATTCACAATGTGATGTTCTCTGCGGCTCGGTAATCATGAAACGAGTCTGCAAGCTTTTTGAGGGAAAGAGATATCATGACCTGAATAGCTGCAACCTCCCCGCCCCCAGGACATGCTCAATAATTTATCAGTGATGGGCCGAGCGAGGGAAGTATGTCTAAACTAGGAGAGGACGTTCTCTAATTCAAAGCTGGAGGCTGATATGACAGTTTCATTTTCTTCCTGTTATGTTTCTTGTTACCTTGGTTTTTGTTTTTGTCCTCTCTGTTAGTCTCTTAGGATCACACCTTGATCAACATTTTTATCAGTGGATCTCAACTGGTTTGGCATGACCCATAATCACATAAATTGCAGAAATATTTCATATCATATTTTAGGAACAATACGCTTTTATCCGTGAAGTCCAAGTGGTTGTAAAAGTTATCTGCTTCCTAGCTCAGCAGAGAGATAACAGGTTCTCAATGAAGGCCGTACTGACAATTGGGACCCGCTCAGTCACATGCTAATCTGCTTTAGCCATACTTAGCATGACGCAGTGCTAACTTGCTAGCGGCTTACGGCTTAAAGTTTCCAGTCGGATATTGTTTGTGAAATTAGACTCTGCGCATTTATGAATTATTTGTGTCAGCGCTCGTTTAGACTTTGATGCATCGTTATAAGGGCATTTTTTTGTATGTATGAATGTTAGCAGCGCTATTGAAGTGTAATGTAATGGTTTAATTTCATTTGAACATGCATCAGATTACAATTGAATGCATCACATAATCAGTTCACAGTTCCACAAGGAAGTAGGAAGAAGCAAAGCTTATTAAATCCTACCCCTCCATCTGGTACTTTTACAATCAGTAACTGTTACATTTGTTCACTTCCTGCTTTCATAATATAGTATTTTTAATTTGATTTTTGTCCCGTACCAAAGTAGGAGGTGATATGAGCATACAATGCCATAATGGGTACCATAGTAAGTGTCAATATAGTGATATGTATAGCACATCATGACTGGTTCAAGACTCTTCATCCTTGTATTTAGCAAACATCAACTGCTTGTATTGTTTCTTAAATTTGTCATTACATTGAGAGGTGTTTATTTTATTTGGCTACATGACTGGGTCAAAACAGTAGAAGCCTTCAGTATGACACAGTGCCCCCCCCCCACCCCACCTCCACATTTGCACATCTGTTTAATTGTTGGTTTCTCAGCCAGAAAACAACCACAGGAGTGACCTCTGACACAGTTTAAAAAAGCCTCAATGGGAGCAGAGCGAAGCGGTGTCATGTTTTTGTTTCATTCCATGTCTGCAGATAAGCATCTCACAGTCGCATGTTTTGTGCTGGGTGGAATTGAATTGAAGAATGCACCTGTCTTGTGACGCTTGTGGTGTTTTGTCACTTGTGCAGATAAGGAGGTTAAATGTTTTGTATACCCAGAAGACTTGAATAAGTGTTGTTGTTGCTGCTTTTCTAATGTTGGACCTCTTAATGTGCTCATACTATTTTGTCTTAAAATACAGGTAGAATGTCTGATTTTAAGAGTTAAAAAATACTAAGATTTGAAATAAATATTCTTTGGTGAGCTACTCAGAGAGCGAGGTTGTTAATTGACATTTAAAAAAATAAGTCAGCGAATACCCATGAAGGTGACAGCCACTTAGAGCTTCTCTGTGGGACAAAAACAAGCTCCAAACGAACTGCATTGCTTTCAGAGACTAAATGTAACAATGGTAAACATAAACAAATAGAGACAGAAGAAAGTGAGAGCCAGGCAAAATGTGTAAACAAAGACAGTGGCGGAGGTATGTGGTGGCCAATAATGGTCTCACCTTGGACAACCTAATGAAAAATGTCTGGCAATGGTAGAAAATTCGATAGAATGCAATTGAAATGTGAGTGATCACACATGCAGGCGTCGATAGTCTTAGACAAGCTGTCATCAATTGACACATTTTAGAGACTATTTGTCATTGCCACAGTAATAAGGGACAAACTGTGTGCCTTGTCAGTATGCTTAGTTTAAAAACAATATTAACTTGTGTTCATTTTTTTCAATGTCTCATATTTTAGTTGCAAAATGTGTGTTTTTGAAGACAATTCATAAGCATTATAATAACAAAAGAACAAGATTAAGTGACACTTTAAAATAGTAAACTGTGATGATAATCAATGAATATCATAATAGTTAGATGCCGCCAAACAAACATGCCAAAAAAGTGGAATACCATTGAAAAGTGAGCAATCCTACATGCTGACACAGATAGGATTAGTAAGTCGTCAATTGACTGCACATTTTTGGGCTGTTGTTCAAACAAAGTGAAAGTCAACACAAGGCGTGCCGCATGTTTGACCACATGCACAAGTGCCAGCAAGACAGTTTTCAGACTGATTGCGGTATTTAGATCAACAATACTATCTGCCCCAATGGCTGGACGGGACAAAAAAGAAAAGAAAAAAAAATTGTGGTCAATATGTGCGTACATAATAATACACTATATATCTCTGGCTTCAAGTATACAAACAAAAATTTTTTTTAAGATGCAGCGACTTTTATTTTGTAGTGGTGCACTGCGACAATCAGTTACATGTAGAGGAAACCCTGTGTTATTAGCAATTCAATTCTATCTATGCACTTCATGGTAGTGAAGTATTTTATGGTGCTCCTCGCCTTCCATGTTGAACCCCCCCCCCCTTCTGAAGTGAGTGTAATATTCAGAAAAAAAATTCTTTACATGTCTCGAAAGGTTTCTGAATAATTACTGCACCGAATCTATCGCAACTGGACTATTCAGGTTGTCTTAGAAGACATTTTGCCTTTCATCCATGCATGTTTCATCACTTCATATGCAACAACTAGGTAGGACAGGTCAAGTCTGAGGAGTTGATGTTAATCCTCCAAAGGTAGAAGCATGGCAGGGCACGAAGTGATGCAAAATAACAGTTAAGTTGCAAGGGTGTAGTGTCTCTCCCAGCCAATTGTATTGTATCTAGACCAGATTGTCCGTGTGGCTTCATGGTGCAATGTTTTGTAAAGGAAGCGCAGGTTTAAAAACGCTCCTGCACTTTGCTGATTTCCATTCTGTGGCCTTTCCCGCCCTTCCTCCCTTTCCCCCTTTTTTTTTTTTTTTAAGCTTTCTGACTTCAACTTTCTCCCTTTGCCTTCAAACAATGTCCGCCATTGTGCAGCTGAAGGTTAAGCATGATATGTGGGATTAAGACTCGCAGACACAATGAAACCCTGTCAGCGCCATTCTCGACTGTCCCATTATGGATTTGGTCCCGGTAGGGAGGCCTTTTAGGGTCACTTTTCATGACCGATGTTACTTAGCCCTTTTTGTTTTCTGCTGAGTCACCGCACTCATCTACCTGTTGAAAACGGAGCCTTGGACCACCTTGTTTTCCTTCTTGACACTGTTCTGAGTAAAAGGTTAAACAAATGTCAAGAATGTAAATAAATACTTGATTGGCAAGCAGAGTGCCATTTTACCTTACCATGCAAGCTGCTATTCTATTGAGACTAGAATTGAAGATACAACACAATAATTGGCTTCTTGTAGTACTTCCAGACGGAAAAAAAACTGATTTATGGTTTCCATTTTGTCGCATTTTCGAGGCTTTGAGCCAATGCAGGAATTTCTGTTCCAATAATGGGATTTTCTTCAGCTTTTAAATAGGCTCAGACTTGAGTCCAGTTGGTTTTGGAAGGCACGTAAGCTAAATAATGCCGCTAAAGCCTCTGCAAGCTTCATTAGCACATTTTATTGTGTTGTGTCTTTGGTGCGTTATGTTCAGGAAGATCGTGAAAAAGGAATGTGTTGATATCTAATAAAACCACAGTAGTGCAGTGAGAAGGGAGGCCTTTGAGATGGTGCAAACACAACTTAATAACACAAAGATGATTGACACAAGATGCCAGAAGCAGAGGAAGACAAAGCATTAAAGAATGTTAATGCATATTTCCTTCACACTTGTTCTTGTCTCCTCTCCTCGTTGACGTGAAGGTGTTGCAGACAAGCTGAAGTAGGTCAGGTCATTTGTGTAACGTTCAACTGCAGGAACAATGGAAGACCTTGGTAGAAGAGGAATCACTTAAGGGTTAATGAATTGTTGTTTGTACGTTTCTCATAATGTACGTAGTCTCTTACAGGGTCGTTCTTTTGCTTAACTTATAGTAACAGTTTAATGTTCTTAACTACAATGTCTAAAAAAAATAAGTTAACCACTCACCTTTTTCCTTTATTTACGGTCCGAATTATTAAACAGCAGTTAAGAGCAGCACTTCCCATGAAAGCTACATAGCATCACAACATAACACAGCAGTCCAGGCACAGTGAGGGGCAACTACCGCTGTACTGTACCTAGGGAGCCTAAAATCCAACATCCAAAGTGAAACCAACCTCACCACAGTCCACCGCGCACACGTATGCAAGGTGATGTTGCATTTTCTTCTTCATAGGAATCGAGTAGCAACCAGGTGTGAGCCGCATTACCGTGTTACTGCACCTAGCATGTTGGTATGTCGCCGTTTGTTACAAACGTGATACAACAACCTGATTGGCCTGATCTCGTTTTGCATAGGTCACAAACCACCGCATGATTACGTTTTGGTGTGAAGTATTCCCATACTTTGGATACTCGCCATGTTTTGACTCTGAGTAATGGTGTGGCGTTCGTGAACGAATGGGTCAAAAGAACCAGTTCTTTTTTGCGAACGAATGAACCGCCCATAAAATACCCGTGACCGGGTCTATGCACAGGGGGAAATCACAGGCTTAACGACCAATTGATCGAAATGAACGGCTATTTTTAGTGAATGAACCGCCCATAAAATATCCGTTCAGTCCGCCGGCCGTTTTGTTCATGACTGACACAGCACTAGTTGCTGAACTGTTGAGTCGGAACGAACGTGAATGAGTGAACGGACTGACTCGACACGACTGACCGGGTCTATGCACAGGGGGAGATCACAGGCTAACCACCAATTGACCGAAATGAACGGCTATTTTTACTGAATGAATCGGAATGATCCTGTTCACTGAAACGAACAGTTTTGCCCACCACTAATTCTGAGTGAAGGCGCATCGACATGCAGTATTTTTTGTGTCGATGTCATCAATGACGTCGACACGTCATCCCGTTATTTGCGCATTCACTGACTCGCCAAGTGCGCTTGCTCACCTTTTTAATAAACCCTAATTAACCAACACAAAGTCACAGTTGACTTGCACAAATTCTGTGGGGGCGTGCGGGACACATGCACGTACACACACAGAACACACGTCTGAGGCTTAGTCGATGTCGCTTTAATGACTGCGGTCTGTGCACGTCCACGGCACACTCTTGACCTCGCAAGCGCTCAAGTGGATGTAAGGATGAAAAGGAGTGAGAGAGGATGAGCCCATTGAAAGCTCCAACACAAAAACAAGAGACTTTGAAATGAATCTAACCTGTGGGAGAGCATCATTTTCCCGGTGAGGGTGGTTTTATGTTTCCCGTTTAACAAGCTGTCAGAGGAGACAATCGCTGTGAGCTGAAAGGGGCCAGTGTTAAGTGTTCGATATGTGTTTGTTTGAATAAAAGACTTGACACTGACTCAATTGAGGCAGCAGTCTAAGTGATGGCCACCATTGTTGGTGTGTGTGTGTGTATATCTATACTATTCTCATGCAAAAGAACATTTTTGTTACCGAAGATATGACTTCAATCTGCTTCAACCGGCTTATCTTCTTTTATATTTGTCTCCACCCTCTTTACAAAAAAAAAAAATCTCATTTCATTTTCCTTTTTTCCCACCCTTTTCTCTCTCATCAGTGTAGCTTGAAAAGGAATCCTGCAAGAGGGATTTGCGGTCCGTCAATGAGGAACTACCGGCTCATCTTTTGCCACAACCTGAAGCAGCCATAGGTGATTCAGTGGTTCACTGGCCAGGGGAGGAGAGCATCGGACACACTTTCACTGCTACACGGTGAGTTTGCACACCCACCCTGAAATTATGGAATGGAATAATTTTACGAACAAAAGCATAATTACAAAAATGCAGTCAAATGTGCAGAGAATATAGAGAATGGGGTGAAAAACACACCATGTGCGATACACTTAAAGCTTAAGTGCAAGCAACAGTTCACACTTCACACTACAAACATAATTTGCTGCAGTATCATGCTGACTAGAGCTTATGTCTAACACTGTCTTATCTACATGAACTGATCATTCCTAATGGTTGGTTAGTTGAGGGAAATTGTCAAAATTGAATTCACCATTAGGCTGCAACCAGCATCGTCACTATAATCATTTCAAGCCTACAACAGGGCTTAAAGTATTTAAAGTACTTAAAGTACCGTGCTGGAACGCCGGCGTTTCAATATGAACAACGAAAAAAAAAAACATTTGCCGGACCCAGACAAACACAAACTCTGAATGCAGCTATTGCCAAGCCCCTCCCCCTCAAACCGCTACTGTCCACTCATACGACTATGCTGCATTCAAGACAACTCGGGGAAAGGTGTGTGTTTTTGTGTGTTGTGCTCGAAGAAGCTAGTGTATCCTATCGGGGTGGAGCCGAACCCGAATACGGTATTCGGAACTGCGCAAATAATTACTTTTTTTACGACTAATTAATAATTAATTTTTAATTAATAATTAATTCGAACAAAATACGTTTTAAATATTTGTATTCGGGAACATTCATTCATTCATTTTCTACCGCTTATCTTCACAAGGGTCGCGGGGGTGCTGGAGCCTATCCCAGCTGTCTTCGGTACACCCTGGACTGGTGGCCAGCCAATCACAGGGCACATATAGACAAACAACCATTCACACTCACATTCATACCTATGGACAATTTGGAGTGGCCAATTAACCTAGCATGTTTTTGGAATGTGGGAGGAAACCGGAGTACCCGGAGAAAACCCACGCATGCACGGGGAGAACATGCAAACTCCACACAGAGATGGACGAGAGTGGAATTGAACTCGATTAAATGTAAAAAAACAGCAAAAAATGAGAAAACCATAGCTGGTACAACTCATTTCCTTCATGAAAAACTATAATTATTCTGTATAAAATGTATTTTGTTCATATTTTTGGGCAGCGGGAATGGATTAATTCCATGGCCGAGTGTGGAATTGAACCCTCTCCTAGCTGTATGGTTTGCGTGTTAACCACTCGACCACCGTGCAGCCCTATTCGGGAACAATTAAAACATATCAGAAAGCTGTATTTCTTCGTGAGATCGCAGTGCATTCCCGGATCAGCCAATGAGTGACTGTTCAGCAGTCAAGGGTGGAGACAGAGCGGTCTTCCTGCCCCTTATAAGGCGCTGCGGCGGACGAGGAGGCTGAACTTAGTTGCATCCGTATTTTGCTTTGTAGACATACTACCTTTCACCTCAACTGGGTTTCATGTGCGGTTTTCAGCTATCAGTAATAGCGGAGTTTTGCTCAGACAATGCGTTGCACAACAAGCGGACCGTCAATACGACAAACTGGTTTTCAGATGGTTGTCAAGAGATTAAAGAGGAGGACCCGTTTTACCGCCGGAGGAAGAAACCTCAGGACATGACGGATGAAGACAGATTGTGCAAATACAAAGCATTGTGGTCCAAGTTTTGTGAACTGATTTTCAGTTCGAAACTACTTTTGTCAACATTTGCCATTATTGATATTATGTAATAAATGCATTATCCTTTGGGTTCCTTTTGGTTTGCTCCAATCAAACCCCCATGCTAAAAACTAGTCTTCATCCAGTTTCGATGTTTACCTTCAGATTGCTCACAAAGTGACCCTCGTGCTCCGTTTGCGTTCATTTTCACCGCCTTTGCATGGGAACTCAAGTGTGATGTTTACAAGACCAAATCGACTGAGTGGGTTGGGAATTAAATGAGTAAGTAATAAGAATTATGTAAGAGTGGAATTATGAAACTGTCACTTTGCCCCAACATGGAACCACGCTGTCATTTTGAATGTTTAGAGAAGCTGCTTGGTAATTTAGTATAAAATATACACAAAAATGAAGCAAATTATGACTGTTTTCCTGTGGCTTTCTCTTTTTTCTCTCCCAAGACGTGAGGTCTTGGTGGGGTTGTGGTAGGGAGGAGGAGGAGACCATGAGGAAGAGCGTGTCCCCGTTGCCAGGCAACGAGGGCGGAGGCTCACCCAGCGCCATGCGGGTTTTCGGCGTCCCGCTGGAGGAGGTGACACGCACGCACACACTCAGCGGCCACGAGGTTCCTGCATTAGTAAAAGACATCGTCGACTACATTGAGGAGCACGGTGAGTCACGCAGACGGCCACCAAATTATTTTACAGCGCCTAGAGCAGGGGTCTCAAACTCAATTTACCTGGGGGCCACTGGAGCTAGGGTCTGGGCAAGGCTGGGCTGCATCAGGTTTTCCAAAAAAAAAAAAAAACGCATTTATTAAAAACAGAAAAATATACAAACTTTTTCAGTGCTTTGGTTCCGATTTTCTACAATAAAAGCTCTGATAAAACATTCCACTGTTCTCAAATATCTTCATTTTTATTTTTCTGCACAAAATAAGATGAAAAATAAATAAACAAATCAAGAATAAAGAAAATCAATCAATCAGTAATAAATAAATATAATAATAATAAAACGGCAAATAATAAAAACTTAAGAAACCACATATAGTTGGTGGGTAGACAAATAATTTTTTTCAGATTAAAATGAACAAAGCATTATTAGAGCCCTGTAGACATGACAAAACACGACTATAGTCACATTTATACTCTTTTTATTTACAACATATTGCACAACTGCAGGGTCTTGAGACACATGCTAACTCACAAACTAGAGAGCTAGCGACCTAAACGATAGCCTTCAAGTTATTTCCTTTAAACTTAAATAGCCAAAAACTTACCACTTCCACATGGATAGGGAGGATAACTATTAACAGTTATTTAACCTTTAACATGAACATTAATCAAACATAATAATTTTTTCTGGGTACATACAGCATCCATATCAAACTTGTGGGGGCCTCAAACTAGTGTCCTGCGGGCCACATTTGGCCCGCGGGCGGCATGTTTGAGACCCCTGGCCTAAAGGCTGAATGACGTAACACACACAGTTGTCATCAGATAGTAACAGTAGTTACTCTTTTTTTTTGGAAGGACAATAGAATTGTCAAAGTAAAACTTCCTAACATTACTCACATCTTGTGTTAACATCCTGGCTGGAGTCCTCTTTGGTGCGGTCTTAAAAATAAATCTGACTGTAAAGGAGACTGGGTTTCTTTTATGTAACCCGTGTACTGAGGCTTCACCTCCAGTCCCCTCATGTCCATTTGTGCGAGCAGGGGGCCTCTTGACCATATGAGGTTATGTAATAAGGCTTTAATCCCGCCAAGGCTCTGCTCGTACGTGAAATAGGTCCCTGCTGCGAGTCAGGAAGTTATTCAGCCCGTGAAAAGGCTGTAATCTCTTAATTTGTGTGCAATGACTGAGGTATTAGTGAGAGCTCGGCATCAAAAGGATGTTGTGAAACTGCATTTAAAAATAAGACAAAGATGGAAAAATTACAGCACTTGGCGGTTTGTAGCATAATGGAAAATAATATTCATATATATCTCAAAAGTGAGAATTATAGAATTACATGCAGTAACTGAAAACAGTCTTCATACCCTCAAGTCATGGCCCCATCTTTTCAGGTCATCTGAACTTCGAGGGTCTCTTCTTGGTTAACGGCAACGCGGAGCGCGTGGGTTGGCTGCGCCAGCGCTATGACAGCGGCGAGGAGGTGGAGCTGGACAAGGAGGCAGACCTGGCGTCTGCGGTCAGTCTGCTCCGACTCTTCCTGCAGGAGCTCCCCGAGCCTGTTATCCCGGCGGCCATCCAGGGACACATACTACAACTGCATCAAGGTGTGCGGTACTATTGTGTAGTCTCGCTTCTCACACTTATTGTATTTCATTTTAGCATGTCTAAAAGGCAACCAAACATTTTTTTCCACTTTCTTTTTCTTGTATACCCAATTTTGGTTAACTATCGTAAGTTCCGGACTTTTGAGCACCCCGGAAAATAAGCACTTCCCACTAAATTTGTATTTTGAATGTATGGGGCGCAGGTGTCCACGTTTTAACATGGCATATTTGGTACACAGAAAGATTTTTAAACCTTTAATTAAATAAATCATTTTCTTCCGCACAGTACCGAGCAGCACATGTAATATGGCTAGTTCTTCCTCCCCCTGCCTTTTCTTCAGGGTCAGAATTGAACAGCCTGATAATTTCTGCGTCACACACTTTGTCAGTCACTCTCGTCATGAGGCATATTAGTCCTATACCCAATTTTGGTTAACTATCGGAAGTTCCGGACTTTTGAGCACCCCGGAAAATAAGCCACAACCACTAAATTTGTATTTTGAATGTCTAGCAGCAGGTGTCCGTGTTGTAACATGGCAAATTTGGTACACGGAAAGATGTTCCACAGAAACATTTTAAACCCTTAATTAAATAAATCATTTTTTCCACACAGTACATGTAATATGGCTAGTTCTTCCTCCCTCTGCCTTTTCTTCAGGGTCAAAATTGAACAGCCTTATAATTCCTGCGTCACACACTTTGTCAGTCTCTCTCTTTCATTGTCACTCTCGTCATTAAGCATATTAGTCCTTGAGCTTTCGCTGTCCTCAAGTGTTTTCCATGATGATGTGTGCCTCAAGCGCAAAATGTTCTGAAGTATATACATTGTCGCCAGATTAGAATGTGACCATGAATTAGCCGTATCACTGTATAAAGCCGCAGGGTTCAAGGTTTTTGGGAAAAAAGTAGTGGCTTGGACACCGGAAATTCTGCTAGTGTCCTGAAGTGTAAGATTCCTCATAAATGTCTTACATGGTTTATTTCACACAAAGACACAATTACTGGGGATTCAAATATACATGAACATTTTGTAGCTGTGTAGCATAACGCACTGAATATGCATGTCTTAAAATATGTCTTATTTATCGGGCAGATAAGCATAACCAAAAATGAAGAGGCGTATTATTTCTAATGGAATCATAATCACTGTTGCTATTGTTAGGTTTCTGTTTCTACCCCTTCATCCTGTCCTCTTTTAACTCCCTTATTATCACACATAATCTATTCTAATCCCCTTGACAGCCATGGGGGAGTTTTTATACTCTCATTCTTTAAATTTTACCTTTGATGTCATGACAATTTTTTGTCCGGTTGTTCTGCGATTTGACCTGATGTCTCCTTTGCAACATAATAGATGCTAATCTCATCTGTCGTCATATCGGTGTATCTTCCCTTCCCGGACTGGAAATAATGGCGCTGATTACTTGTATTCTTTAACACAATTAATTCTTTTATAAGAGGATTTGCTTTGTTGCATTGCACCAACAGCCTCCTCCTTCCTTTAAAAAAAAAAATCAACAGTGGTGATTGTGATTAAAACAGTCATGCCTGCCTTTGCTGATATAATCATCTCACTCCCCCCCCCCCCACCCCCCAACCTTGGCATCCTCAGAATACAGCAGCGAGGAGGAGCTGTGCAGAAACCTGAAGTTCCTACTGCAGCAGCTTCCACAGCTCAACTACGGCCTGCTGCGCTTCCTGTGCCGCTTCCTGGCTAGCGTGGCATCTCTTCAGCAAAAGAGCTGGAACATCGAAGCGCTCGCTGCTGTCTTTGGCCCCGACATCTTCCAGTAAGACGCCACCATAGGCCCATGCTGTCGTTGTTCTCACGTCAGTCCAAGCTCAACAACATGGTCTTGGAACACAAATCAGTTACACTAACGACATGTAGCATGTCTAATTTTTCAATCATTTGGCGACTGTTTCATTTCAAGTCCATTGTGTATACAGGCTGTCCTCGTGTTCCAACATTTTGTGGCAATGATGTGCAGTATTCCCATAAAGAATACATACTATATTCATACTGTACTTTATTTCCCTCATTGTCTCCCAAGTGTGAGGCATTCAAAAGTAAAGTAAAAAGCGAAATGAATTCATTTAGCTATAAGCTCAGACATACGGTAAACTAAAACTTTAGTTACAACGGCATGGTAGGAAGTGAACTTGTATAGACCGAGAACCTCCTGCAAAGGCAAAATCACAAAGCCCATTCAGTTTTTCCATATCAGATATTAAACCATATTCTCTTCTTGTCCTATCATCCACATGCAGTCTGTCAACAGAGGGCGAAGACCTGCGTGACCAGGAGTCCATCAGCCGAGTGCTGGCAGAGCTGTTGGACAACCAGGAGGGCCTGTTTGACTCTGAGGACGATGACGTCTCGACCACCAACGACTACAGCTCCATCAACGAACAGGTACCATCTGTGATTCACTTTGTACGTGTCTCTCCCTCAGCCCGGGGCAAATTGTGAAGGGAGGTAGCGAGAGAGTAGTCTGGGTAATTTTGACAGAGAGAAGAAGCTGGTCATGATGTAACCATGCGATGGACACCTTCAGCTTGCCTGCTAAGAAACCTTGTGTCCATCGAGCCAAAAAAACAAATAATACAAAACAAATAATAATATAATAAATAAATGATGTCAAGGTTGTACATAAACCTTTATGATAAGCTGTTTTGCAACAATCTGTTTTAACTTGCACTTGTTAAAGAAGAGAGGGTGGGTGTCCGAGTTTGGGCAGCAGTGATATGTTACACCCACCCACGCTTTCTTACTCTGTTCCGGTTTATTCCTTCTCCTGTCTGCTTCAACCTAAAGCCATGTTTTTACAGAGTGAGCGGCAGCACCCGGTCAAGAACTGTTGCAACACTTGCTAAGCTAAGTTTAAGTCAGAGTGAAGTCGCATCAGTCAAAATAAATGCGTCATCAAGAGGGAAAAAAAAGATCTAACGTTACATAAAGATCTGAAGATCTGAAACGGCTGAAGCATAACAAGCTAGTGAGTCCAACAGGCAAGTTATTGGTAAGCAAGTTCACCAAGCTCCCGATTTCATTTCACATCTTCTGAACCCCTAGAGTGGTTGCTGAGTAACAGAAGAAGAGGTTTTCTCCTCCATTTGTATCCTTGCTTCCTCAGACAGACATGGATCGATCCTACAAGGTGTTTTTAAATTTTACACAGAAACACACATTAATAGAACAGTTCTGGGTCGTCATCTATAAAGCTTGCATAGCAACAAAACTAGGCCAAAAAGTTGCATACACCCTTTTCCACGCAAAGTATGTCAAATTTAAAAACACAAACCTGGTGTGAGAGTGTGCGCACTGTTTTAAGTTTATAAGACACAGCGGTAATGTTTCCGCGGTGTTCTATTTTTTTGTTGCGTATGTCAAGTGTTCCATCAGTAGCAACATTTATTTACCAATGTACAGCCTGTATTTGTGCATGTACTCGTACTCTTTCCTTTTGTTGTGCTTTGAACTGACACACACTTCCTCATAAAGTAATTATAATATACCCAATTAATGGTGTTAATGCCATCATTAAGTTAAATATTTTTAAACCATCCATCTGGAATTACAGTAATATTTTCAAATTTTCGACTTCATTCTCATTTTGAGTCTTTGCATCCACCCTTAAATTAAACAGATTTTGCTCAGATCATATTCATTTGTAATGTGCTATCAATTAGCAAACATGTAGCAACATGCTCACTAAAAATGGAAATGTGTGCATTGATATCGCTTTGTTTTTTTGGCCCTGGTTGGCCATGCTCCATCATTCACACGGATGGCAGCGGATGGGCTGTCACTCAATCTTTGTTTTATTTGTTATGCTGCTGCTGTGTCTTCCACATATTGAGCCGTATTTCCACCTCTTTTTTCATGAAAGCCCGCTTCTTCATCCTCTTCGTTTTTCCACCAGCTGTAATTTCAATGCAATCAAGGCTCTTTAAAAATGGACTGCACACTTTGCATTGACCTTCATGGCGAAGTGGAGGCGTGGCACGGCCGTAACTTGAGGCTGAGTTGCGTACGCACACTTCTCAGGGTGGATTCTATGCACCGCAAATTGCGTGAATGTGTGCACACGCCACTCTTTTAGGTCTGAATTTGTCCATATGCACATTTTGACTTTCTGGCGAATGCAAAGTTTTAGTCAGAGTTCCACGTTCATTCTTATAAATGGGGCCCCTGGTGATTTAAAAATGTTGCACATGCACGTCCTGCTCAATGCCAGGTCGTCCGGAAGAAGATTTAACAGCCCGTCTCTTCTAATATCATCACACTGCCTTTTATTACTTGGTCAGCTCAGCATCTGAATGAGCTGGAGGAGTCATACAGCCGAGCTTCATTGCTCAAGATGTCACCCAATACATTTAAAGGAATGCACTTAAGTACTATCTAGGGTGACATATAGGGTTATTTCCCTATAGTGGCTTCAAAGTAATGTGCTCTATGCAGCATTGGAGCACATTAATTCCAGGAGTGCAAACAATGTGTGTGAGAGCAATGCATGTTAAGTATAAAACAAACAATGCAATCAGTCCAAGCAGTCGAAAGATAATGACTTCTCTTGCCTAATCTCACACTGGCACATCGGCGTTCCGTGAGTCATCCTGTGTGTCTGCGCTCTGGATGTGACGAGGCAAGAATCTCCCGGCAGCCAATAAGAAACCTGGAGCTGAGATGTTGCCATAGCGACACTGCAGACAGCAGCAGATGGGTTTGCTGTTGAGACGAGTGACGGGGAGAACAGAGGAGAGGACAAAGAGGACGTAGGGAAATAAAGCTAATGCTGCGTTTGTTTTCGTGGTGACAGATTAACCCAGAAATATCACCCTACTTACGTCATGACCCCACACCACATTGCATTATATATATATATATATATATATATATATATATATATATATATATATATATATATATATGTTTATATGTAATAGTAAACTGGGAAAACATCATTATATGATTGGGTATGCATTATTCCTAAAACATTGTAAAGTTTTAATCACTTTAAAAATTGTTCCAACCATCTTCTGCCGCTTTTCCGAGGTTGGGTTGAGGGGGAAAAGCCTAAGCAGGGAAGCCCAGACTTCCTTCTATGCAAGCACTTCATCCAGTTTCCCCAACATGTTCTGTTATCTATCCTGAATACCTCCCCATCATCCAATCTTCCAGTTGCACTCAAAATTATTGTAAAAAAAAGCAATAATAAATAAAATAAAAATAATAAAAATAAATAAATAAAATAGTTGTATTGAGCTCTTTAAGTTGTTTGACTTTATTCAAAATACTGTTTATAAATACCTAAATGTTGCTAATAGATAATACACAACAGGGGTGAATAATATGGTATACAGCAACACTTTGTATTATTTTTTTGTCATTATTTGTGCACATTTGGTGCGATTTGCTTCTAAGCTTTTGTTGCCTAGCGCCTTTTCCGCCCCTCATTCCATGCATCTTCCTCCTCTTCTCCCCCTCTTCTCACCTGCTTGGTTGGACCCATCTATATTTAGATGTGTTATGAAACAACCTCCTATTGCCCTGCCATCCAGCTCAACACCTTAAATGTCAAAGCTAACGTACATGAAACGATAAGGTCGTTTCATGTCAGGAGTTGACATCACAAGTTCTACAGGCAAATTGTAAATTTGCCGCCCTTGAGTTACATAACGCTGTCATTTTTAGATGGCGGCAGTCTTCACAGTAACATCTGTTTTTCTCCAAAGATATTTGGAGGTAACCTTGGCACCTTGGATCGTTCAAATGGACATATAGTACATACAACTGTGACCTTTTTGGCTTTGTGCATGTCAGCTCACTCCGCCGCAAAATTCCACTGTGACATACCGTTCCGCACGTCCATCATCTACACTCACTTCCTTTCAACGTGTTCGCTCTCGCCCACATCCTTTTTTGAGAGTATTACACAGCGTTATTCCTTTTTAAGATACATTTGAAATTGCAGCTTTTTTAACCTGTTTGTGTTTGTCTTCAGATCACAGAACTTTTGGACGACGACAAGTGTGAGGCGGAGTGCGAAGAGCTCCCTCAGGATGGCGACGAGGGTCCCGCCTCTTCAAACTCACCGCCACACACGTGTAGAGATAACCCTGCGGACAGGTGAGCGCTCCCTTGGGGGGGTCTGTTGTGGACATCACTCCAAAACATAAAGCTCAACATTGCGACAGCATTTAATATACGTAAGCACAAATATTATATGCCAAGCTGCCACAAATAGATTTGGCGCGATGATGCTCATAAACACATTATAACTCACCTTGTCTGCCAGATAATAAGAAGACGAAGCATGAGGGGCCAGTGTCGCCAACTTTGCGACTTTGTGGCTATATTTATCAAGTCATCAGAATCCTCTACAGTAGATCTAGAAGTAGCAGTAAATCTAGCGAAGCAACTTTTGGAGAGTGACATGGAAGCACGAGCAGAAAGTGCTGCTGTGGGCCCCTCCCCCATCTAAAAGTACTCATAGGTGGCTCCGTTTTGTTATGGTCAATCATGCAAATTTGATTACATCTAGGGGTGTTCCGATACTATTTCACTTTCATACTTTTATGACTTATTTTCCAATGTTGAATGTCAGAAAAGTCTTGATGCATACAGTTTTATCCGCAGTAGGTGTAATGTAGGGAGGCTCGTGGTGCTCAGTAAAACATCTAAACTCCATATTACTCACTACCAACCAGGAATGGCTAATCAAGTGTTTCGGACATTTGAGACGTGGTCTCAAGAAAATTGTCAATCCATATTTTTTTAGATGGTGCTCAAAGAACGATGAAGGCCATATTAATTTTGCCTGGTGAAACTTGTTTTGCAGTCAGCTGCAACTCCTTTTCCATATTTAAATTAAAAATACTGTCACACAGTGACATCACTGCGCTGCTGGATAGACGGGTCGGGGCAGAGTCTGGAATGGACTGCTTGTATCGGATGGCCAGTATTGGTGATTTTAACTGGAGGCCAATCTAATCCAATTTTTTTTTTTTTGGTGTTGGTATCAGACTGATATCAATATCCTATTTACGTCATCTCCACTTAACCCACCACCACTACAAAGATTGCACTCCTGTGGAAAACACTGATTAGTAAGGAGCTCTTTACTGGCGAGTGTTTATCAGCCAAACTGAGATGGAAAGTGAGTGGCTCAAGGTAGACCTCAGTTTGTGTCGCTGCTCATATTCACTACATCATTAATCTTTTCAGCTACTACTAGTTTGTCATGATGCTCTGAAAATGGCCCTGGGACTCTATTTTAACGCGGGCGTACGTATGTGACCCTCACCTTGACAACTTAACAGCAGTGGCCGCCAGTTAAAGAACCACAAAATTCAACCTTTTGTATTAAAATACTTCCTATAATTCCTAGATATTTTTTTTTATTACCGTGGTGAAAAGTTTCCAGGCAAGAGGTCTGTTGTTGCTGTCCAGCAATAGAAGCTTTTTCTGTGTGTGGCAGCAGGCAGTGACGTGTTCAGGATGGTTTGGCCTTGGTGGAGTTCTATTAGCTTTATTCACTGACGGCTTATAGACCTTAAAATGAGTCAACATGTCTCTAAAGTGTCATAAAAAAAATAGCTTTTCAAGATAAACTCCATATTCTGGCGGGCTAAACTGGCTAGGAGAGTCGCATGATGACTCTCAGATCTATGTCTTCCTGCAGACAGACCTGAGGGGGAGGAGAGTCAGATGCCCCTTAAAGGGACAGCCTCTGACCTGCTGATCTCCTCTAAGATGATTAGTGCACTCAGACTAATGCGCATTACACGACGCATTTCACACCATGCATTTACATTCATTTGGATGAACAAGCCAACACGAGTCATAGATGTCATCTGGCATTAAGGTCCATGCATAATTCAATCAAAAAAATCAATGAAAATGTTCCAATCATTCAAATTTATCCGAACAATTAAGTGGGTTCTTCCCAGAACCATTGCCCCACTCATTCCTAATACGGTCAAATGATTCTGTGTGTAATAATGCAAACTACTACTAATACAGATGAATACGCCAATCATGGAGTGTAGATTTATGTGTGTGGGTGCATGCGTGCATCAATTTCCTGCCCCCTGCTGGCACTAAAGATGATTGGAGACTGTCATCCAGCAAGCATTGATTTTTTTTTAAACTATACTCTCTAGAGGCTTTATGAAACGTACCTGCCTTACGATTGAGACAAAGCGTGTGGACTGCATAAATGTCAGCCCCTAAATGAATCACAATTGTTTTGGATCAACTGTGTGTGATGATGACCTCTCCCTTGAATAACATCAGCATATTTACTGAGGACATTCTAGTACACATTGTCTACGTCTTTGTGGTTAATGGTTTGTTTGTGGGACAACGTGGCAGGATTTGCTCATGTGTGTCTGTGGAAGGCTTTCTGTGGCAGCTGGAGGTGGTTTATTTGCACCAACATATTTAAAACGATCCTTGGCCAGACTCTGTGGATCTTTTAAGTCTTGTGCCATTGGTTTGTGTGTGTGTGTGTGTGTTAGCCGTTGTTGGCATGCAGCCTCGTCTAAGATGAGTGTCTGGCTGTGTGCAGAGATTAATGCTGTAATGTAAGCTTTCAGGTCCACAGCCTGCATTAGCAAAGCATTTGATCATCACTGACCCGGAGCGTGAGGATAAAGTGCACAGTTTGAGCAGCCGCATATTGTTTGATGGCTGTGACCCGAGCAAGAGTTGATTGGCTGTCAATACGGCTGGGGGGGAAAAAAATCATTGATGCATATGACTCAATGATTCACATGTAAATTAGCACAAAATTGATCAATAACAGAAAGTGATGCCGTTTTTAAAGGTCGCACACAATCCAATGTGCCATTTGACACATATAAACCAACATAACACGAGCCCTAGCGTTGTTTCTTAAGAATGCAGTGTGATCACGAACTGTCTGTGTTTAAACAGCTGCTAGACGTCCTAGAGCTGTTTTACACCAACCTGCTGGTCAACATGGTGGTGATGCTAACCAACACTAAAACGGGAGATGGTGTTAGCCTGCCTACATGGAATCCTAAAGCAGATGCAAAAGCGAGGTCCGCTCTTCTTTTGCATTTGTATCAGTTGCTCTGACATTTTGGTGGGTTGCAACAATTTGGAAATAGATCGCTAGCATCTAGTGAGTCAGCTGTGGCCGAGTTGTTTGTCTGCTGCTTGACTGACAGGAGAGTCTGTCTCCTCCTGCTGTTGCCATGCTGCTGTAACGTGACCCGCGAACACGCTCGCCTGACATCTTGGCAGCACTTAGTCGTTTCAAATCCGTAGAATCCTGCATTTTAATCTTCTTTATCTTACATACTTGATACAAGTTTATTGCCACTGCCGAGAATCTTTTTTTCCACAAGGCCTGCGGAATATCCTGTCTGAATTCTTGGGTTGCAAATTGAGTCGGAGGAGAAAATAAGTGTCACCTTGAAAGTGATTTATTGATTTGTTTGGGAAAAAGAGCAATATCGAATCTCATAGGGGAAAGGTCAGCGCAGAAAAAAAAACATTCAAATCAACTTTCCTATATTTCATTGTACACCAACACGCCCAGTAGTATTGTAACTGTACACCATAATAAGGATTGTCCCAATCCACATTTTTTGGTTTCCGATCCAAATTTTTTATACTCCGGCTGATCCGATACAGTACTGAAACTAGTTTTTATAATAAGCTTTTGTTACAAACATGAATTAGTGGAATTGAATATAGTTGTGAAAATAGCTCTTCAAAGCATTAAAAATAATGCAATCAAATTTACTTTCTTATTACACAGCATGACCGACAATATTGTTTGGTCAGGTTTCTAATACAATAAAAGATCCAAGAACAGCCCATCCAATAAAAGATAAAATTGGAGAAAATAGGGGTGCAAAATACTTTTAAGGTAGGACTAATCATTTGACATGGTTATAGATCAATTTGTGGTGTCATTTAGAATATAGATATTTTTTTAACAAACTCACTGCAATAGTAGTTTATTGACAGTACGTAGTATAAACAGCAAGAAGTTACAGCGGCACTTCCTGTCCAAGCTCCCCTCACTGTGACACATCAGTCCGGGCACAGTGAGGGGGAACTACCACTGTAACTACGGAGCCTAATAACCAACATCCAAAAAAGAAGAAAGAAAACGCTTGAGGAGCATTACCGCTCCTAGCATGATAGTTTGGCCGAAAGTTATACGGCAACCAGATTGGCCGAAGCCAATATTATCTGATTGTCAACAAACATCGAACATCCGTAACCATAAGCATGGTTATGTACATACCTTGGTTTTAAGGTTGCATTGATTTTCTATTTTGGTGCAGGCTTCATAGGATCTCATCCTTTAACATGCTAGCATGATTTCTAACAGGCTAGGATGTGTTTTGCTGATGTTTTGGTGCGCTTGGGGCTGCCGGTAGCTTCTTCTGTTTTTGCAATAAAGATGTCATTGATCGACCAGCTCGGTCGCAATTCCATTTTTGTCCTTTATGATGGTTGCAACAGTTGAGTTTTAAGAGTAGAAGATGATCTTTACAAAACATGAGCAAATTAGTGTATAGTTGACATCATTCGTTATGAATTCTATTTTTAGAATAGGCAGAGGGCCGCATTTCTTTTCCCTAGCTTTTCATGTGTACCACTTGGCAAATTTATATGCCTCTGTACCAAAGCCAAAGTCCCCCGTACCAAAAAATAAATGTACCCATAATGTGATATTCCGCCCCTGTTATTTTTATCTGGAGGTAAAGAGATTGATGTCTTCATCTGGCGTTAATACAAAATGCCGGAGAGCTGATATTTCAGTGTGTGCATATTCACACTCATACACCCTAGAAATGTTGTGTGTACCCTTAACTGGGCTCTTTTTTTTCTTTTCACAATATCAATCTTCTGTTATTGAAAAGATCTGACTAGTCACGACTGAGTGGGGTTACCTCCAGCGCTGATGGTAATCATTACCATGATTATTACATAATTACAGGTTGACTGTGACAGGCAGACATGCTGATGCATACTGGTATTATAAAATGTGGCATGCAGGTTCCATATCCACATGCCAGATACAGTTACATAAATGCAGGTCAGTGTGCATCAGCTGCTGTGTACGTGCTTTACATTCTGATCTTATAGGGCTTGGAGCACTAACCAGCCACTCCACATGCTTGCCAAGGATAATTAACTGTACTTGCCATGACCGTGAAATTAGGAAGCCATGAAAACAATCACGTACAACAAATTCTAAGTTACACATTTCAAAGTGCTTGTAAATAATGAGCAGAGTGGAGCCTCTCACTATGAGAACCATCCTCGGCTGAGCGCCAACATCAGCCGGGTGCCGTCGCGTGGACTGAGCATCACTTAGCGAAAGCTCACATGTACTTGCTGACAGCAACATTTGTCATCTTAAACGGCGTACCGGGAAGGTCAGGCCGGGCTAAAACAGGATGTGAATTTGTTTGTGCACCGCCACTGTTTAGGAAAACACGAGAAAGAGGCTGTGAAACTGATGCTCGTATCCCAGACAAGCACTCATTATGATTACTTTAAAAAAAACAATCATGTACTACAAATTTGCTTGGAAAAAGTCCTTGACTTTTTTTTTCGAGCGCCCTCGTTTCCGTGCTGTCCTCAACCTTCACTTCCTGATTATATGCACGGCCTCGGCCCAGCGCCGGGTGCTTGCATGTAACACGATACACTAACTGACCTAGATAACACTTTGTCTCACATGCCTTATCAGTTCTCAGTTCTACTCCTGGTACCGCAGTCCTTCACACACGCATCTTGAAGGATCCCACACTTGAAAAATGCTTTCTGATTTCTATCAGCTGAATAATGCAAGACGTCGTAGCTTTGTATTTGGAGAGCAGATGAAAAGAAAACAGTTTGATCACTTTTTGATCACTCTTGTGTGCACTTTGACGTTATTATGCAGCACCATTGCAAGCATCAAATTGGACTGCAGAGTTAGGTTAGCGAGCGATAAGGATATTTTCTTTGTCTTTCTGTTTATTTACACCACACATACGCTCATAAATGTCGTAATTTTCAGAGTGTCCGTGAATGCATCCTGCAGCCGTCTCGTGACAGTGCGGAAGTGTCATTCCGAGGAGGACTGTGATTTGTGAGTTGGAGATACATATTTGGTGTTGGAATTGCAGTGCTGTTACTGTGTGGGTCTATCTGCTGTCATAACATATGGCTTGACATGATGTGCATGAGTTAATTACGCTAAACGTTGTAACCTAATTCATGAAATAAATGAGTTACCATTGTTAATGGACTATTTTTGGGGTTGTGACGTCATCATGTGGGTCACTATAAGGCCGGCATACTGTTTGCTAAATAGTTACTTATGTAACTGCACTTCATTATTTCACTGTTATCAGTCTGTGAAGCGGCAGGAGTTGAATCAGGAGAAATATCAGCCAATAAAGCTTGACTGATGATTTGCTTCTCTGTACAGTAGCTCCAGCTTCTACAGTTCAGTGTCCCTTGTCCAGGTCACACAGTGCTCAGTAGAAGAATGTGAATGTGTACATTGCTTATCAGGACAAAGTGAAGCAAGCAGTGCTGTGTTTTACAATACGTACTGTATCAACAATCAGCAGATTGCAGTATGTTCAATCCCTGGTTTTCCACAGTGTCAAGACATACTAGTGGGGGTGTCTTTTTTTCATATATTCAAATTAGGGCTGTCCATTGGTTAAATATTTTTAGCATATTCATTACATTTTTCAAAGTAATTAATCATGATTAATCATATTTGCAAGGTCGAGCGCGCAGACCTCACAGCTAGGAGACCAGGGTTCAATTCCACCCTCGGCCATCTCTGTGTGGAGTTTGCATGTTCTCTCCGTGCATGCGTGGGTTTTCTCCGGGTACTCCGGTTTCCTCCCACATTCCAAAAACATGCTACGTTAATTAGCGACTCCAAATTGTCCATAGGTATGAATGTGAGTGTGAATGGTTGTTTGTCTATATGTGCCCTGTGATTGGCTGGCCACCAGTCCAGACAGCTGGGATAGGCTCCAGCACCCCCGCGACCCTTGTGAGGGAAAAGCGGTAGAGAATGAATGAATGAATGAATAATCATATTTGCAACTGACTGAAATATTCCCATTTTTAAGAAAGATAAGACAAGACAGGATTATAATATATCCATATATCTGTGCTCCAAATCAACTGAAAATTTAAATCGACCTACAAGATAACGCACATGTCTGAAAATCTGTCTTAATACTAGTTGCAGAACACTTTAACCATGTTGTTATCAGCAATGAGAGTGACAGTGAGGAAGTGTCGCTCCGAGGCTGGAAGGACTAGAGACGTGTTTATGAGTTGGAGATACAGTACAGGTATATGATGTTGGAATTAATAGTAATTTATTTTATTTGTACAACGCTTTTCAGAGTACTCAGACGCTTTACTGTAGAGAAAAAGAAATAAAAATAGTTGAGTAAAAACACTGTACTGTTCAATTGTACTGCTGTTGCTGTCTTGATGTCACAATAAAGTTCCAAACGAGCGTCCGACTCTGCCGTCGTAACACAAAGACGTGGCTTTCCATGATGCGTATGCTTTAATTCCACTAAATAAATTCACATGATTAAATAAGTTAAATTACTTATCCCCTTTGACAGGTTATTTTTGACAACCCTACTTCAAATATGACTTTTTCTGTTTATTTAGCTGCCGTTCTGTACCCCTGTCAATCATTTTCTGAGCGTGTGCGTGCCCCAGTGGACTGGCTGTCATAGCTGCGAACTGTAGTCCTCACATAATGGACCAGAAAAGCTCCTCCCAGTCCCCTGCTGCTTATTGGCTCCTAGAAGTATTTCCCTCCATTTAATTGGCTCCAAACTTGAGCCCCTCCCATTCCACTCGTCTTCACAGCCTCCCAGGGTTGTTGCTTAGATACATCAGGACATATTTGAGAGGAGTCCTGGATGTTTACTGCAGTACTCGGCACACACGGGGTGCCAGGTGACAGTTGCCGACGAGACGAGTCCACATAATGCACCCAGGCTCTAACCTGGCTGTGCTGCTGGACCTGCTGCTTCTCATGCTGAATCATCACAGCATTCGGCTGGGATAACCGAACAAGGACACATCGGAGGTGAGCAGCTGGATTGTCCCACAATTAAAAGGCAAAAGAAGGAAGAGGTGCTGAGTGTAGTTCAGACAAAAAAAAACAAAAACAGCAGCAGCAGATCTGGACTTTGACAACTCCAACTAAAGTTGCTGACTTCAGCTCAAGGCTGTCATACGTCGCCACTTACCCCCCCTTAGGCTGGATCCTCAGAGAGAGGGAAGAGACAACAAAAGCCATGAGAATGGCCTGTGACGTTCTGCTGCAGAGGTAAACATTATGGTTGCATAACTCCTCTGTATGACTGGAGCGCCTCGTTTTGTGAATGAATGAGAGCCAAGCTGAATGAATGTGCACTAATTATGCTCCGAGTGTTTCAAGTTGATCACTGAAGTGATGCTTAAACACCCCCAATTCTAAATGAATTATGAATGGAAGAAGCGAGATCATTGAGATTGGTTTCTTTTTCTTCGTGGACTCGGTGGATAGATGAGAATAGACATAAAGTTTTTATTCAATAAGATACCGTTAACATGTGGTCTGTATCCATGCAGAAACCATACACTCACCTTTGACCTCCTCTGTCTATACACTGGATACTTTGCATTCAGACGTGCGATCGCAAGCTGTCGCCTCCCACATGAAAGACTGTAAATGTTTGTGAATGTTTCACATGCGGCTGGCTGGCAGACTTGTTTATGATTTGTGTGGGCGTGTGTGTGTGTTGCAGTAGGTAGTCATATTCTGCAGATAGAACAGAAAGAGAGTTGCTGACAGCAGCACCTGTGGGGACCCACAGCTTGACCGCAAATTACTCTTACGTATGCACCACCCACTTGTGTATCTTTGGAGACATATTTTTCATGGCATTATTCATCAAGGGGCTGCACAGCGGTCGAGTGCTTAGACTTCACAGCTAGGAGACCAGGGTTCAATTTCACCCTCGGCCATCTCAGTGTATAGTTTGCATGTTCTCCCCGTGCATGCGTGGGTTTTCTCCGGGTACTCCGGTTTCCTCCCACATTCCAAAAACATGCTAGGTTAATTAGCGACTCCAAATTGTCCATAGGTATGAATGTGAGTGTGAATGGTTGTTTGTCTATATGTGCCCTGTGATTGGCTGGCCACCAGTCCAGGGTGTACCCTGCCTCTACCACCTACCAACCATTGATCGACGTGCTGAACCAGCGTTACTTTATTTCCATCCCGTATGAAGAATGCAAAAAGAGGAGGTGCTCAAGGAACTACACGGTACCAGACCCTCCCGGCCTCTTTGACGGCCACGTCTGGCCCATGTACTTGAAACACAAGAACATCATCAACTCATTAGCATTCCCCTTCGGCTTCATGACACATCCATCACCTAGGCCCAGGACACTTGTCTCCAGGCTCCAGCACCCCCCGCGACCCTCGTGAGGAAAAGCAGTAGAAAATGAATGAATTATTGATCAAATTCCCAATTGTGTGTATTTGACGTGAGAGGTTTCACTGTAATGGTATTATATTGTGGCCCAAACCACTTTTAGAAAATACTACAAATACTACTGATACTGTATTATCATTTTTGTATGTAACAGCTCTGAGTGCATGACACGGTCACCCCCTAACCCCCAGGGAATCTAGAGAGCACCTGATGAAGGCTGATATGTGGCGGCCTTGAGGGCCCAATTTGTATTGTTATCTTTGTCTCACAGGGAGCTTGAGGAGGTCAGGAACCCCCTGAGGGCCTGAAAAGCACATTATTTTGGTCCATGGCCTCTGGAGCACAATGGTGTGAGATCAGAGATCTCCAGGAGACATCATTGCGTAACATCCGTGTTACGCTGTCAGGCGTGCCGGGCTAGTGATGCTGCTGACTCCGGGGGCGACTCGGGAGCCCAAGTACTCTCTGGGATCTGTGTGCAATTTGATGGGGAGAGTACCTCAAGTATATTGTGATGTACACTCACACTCAGGTTTATTGTTGTAATAGGAGACTGATATTACCACATTAGTAGGGCTGTAAGAAAATATCGTTTTGTATACTTCGTTCCACGAAACTGTATCGATATTAAAAAGTATGATATGGATATTTTTAGACATTTATCAGAGACTGTATATGGTATTTATTCAAGTGCAGACACGGCAAAGGTTCATTTCTGATTTTAATTGAAACCTCCGATGGTTAGGTGGCAGCACTTACGTAGTCAATTAGGCAAGGACATTGAACGAGATTCCCGAGTGCCAGCACATAACAGCGGCCCCTGCGGCGTACAAGGCTGAAGTGTGGACACATTTTGGATTTCTACACAAAGTCAGGTGTGCGGAAATTGACAAGCCCAAATGGCTTAACAACAAACAAGAACAGAACAGCACACATGAAGATGGAGAGAGGTGTCAAGGTTATGTAAGTTTCACTAATGAGACACGCACACACGCAAGCATTGCTCTGTAGTATAAATGACCTTGTGATGTGTTGCTGTGTTATATAAATGTTCTGTGGTAGAGTTTGTGAGCATCCGCGGGCACATCTTAGCTGGATCCCAGCTTTGTGGGCATGCAGAGAGTACTGTGGGAATACAACCTCTTTCACCTCAAACTCAATGTATCTGATGAGTAACAGTAGCCTCCATAAATATGTGCCCACCCAGCGCGGCGTCATTAGCTGCAACTTTGTACGCCTTGGTAAGCATCTTTATTGTGATGCGTCTTCCTGCTTTGACTGCCGCTGTCCAGCGTTTCTCACTCACACACACACACACACACACACACACACACACACACATCCTGACCCTTACCCTCACTCTTCAAGGTCAGTGGATGTCTCGAATGGGAGTCCAGGAGAACGTAATGTTCTAACCATATCTTTCCCATCTACAGCTCCCATCTCTCCCCTTTGCCCATGCTGCCTGCTGACTCTGCAGAGTGAGTACACACACACACACACACACACACACTTTGGTAGCTCAATTAAAACATCACACTGAAAAACGCTGGACATTATTGTGTCTCCTACTAGCCTCCTGTTATATAAAGGTCACCTTTTTCTCGTTGACCTGCGTGACCCTGATATGACCCATGCACATGATGCTTTGATTATGTGCACGCACTTTTATCTCACCTAATGATGCCGTCTGTATGATAGTGGCGACAGCGCTGCATGCAAACTGGGACAAAGTCTGTTTGATACATCGGACACTAAATGATTGTGCATGCCTCTCGGTGCGTTTAGAGCGGCAAGGAGTCACATGCCGTCACATGACTATCAGCCGTGTGCAGTCAATCTTCTTATCACGCAACCGAGTCCGCAGCACACAACACAAACTCATTGACAGTCCATTGGCCGCATTATATACACATTAAAGTGTACATATATAATACAGCTGTGTATTTCCCTCCTTCCTAAAGAAGCTACCCATGTAGACAGTCCTTACTATCATTGCACAACATTTAGCTCGGCTCTTTGGGTTGTCACGGTGACGTGCATCCATCTTCCTAACTGAGGATCTCAGGAGGCAGACAGCTGCATACACATTTTTACTGTGCGTGCAATTCTGAAACCTTTAATGCATACACTACTACGCAAAGCCCAAAGTCAGCCATGTTCCCATGTTGGGACCAAACGTGTGTCATTCACTGACTTCATCTTCCTTCTTAACTGGAGAGGACGCTGAGCTAAAGTAAATGAGTGTGGTGATAAAGAAAGCTCCCAAAAGAATCTCGGTAGATCCGGAGGATCAAGTGTTCATCCGTCCAAGAAAGGTCAGAGTGAAGGGTGTTGTTACCTTTTACAGTGTGGAGGACAGCTCGTCACGGAATGAAATTCTTGTCAGCCATTATGTAGCTCATGAGAAGCATACAAGGCAATATATCTGCACACATTTGTGTGTAAGAATTATGTCAAGATTATGACATCTAACACTTTAGCTCCCCAAATGCACGGTTTATGCCTATTCTTTTACTGTTTTTATTTGTTCTTTCTTCTCTTCTTTTATATTAAATGTTGTTGGTACTGTACTTACATCAACATGCCCTCAGACTAAAAATGGAAATTAGCCACTGGCTACATAATCGTGCTTATTGACATGAAAATGTTGATTAATATCTTGTGTCACAAGATCTTCAAGATTAAAACATGACAAGGACTGGGATGATAAATAAATTCATTCATTCATTTTCTACCGCTTTTTCCTCACGAGGGTCGCGGGGGCGCTGGAGCCTATCCCAGCTGTCTTCGGACGAGCGGCAGGGTACACCCTGGACTGGTGGCCAGCCAATCCCAGGGCACATATAGACAAACAACCATTCACACTCACATTCATACCTATGGACAATTTGGAGTCGCCAATTAACCTAGCATGTTTTTGGAATGTGGGAGGAAACCGGAGTACCCGGAGAAAACCCACGCATGGACGGGGAGAACATGCAAACTCCACACAGAGATGGCCAAGGGTGGAATTGAACCCTGGTCTCCTAGCTGTGAGGTCTGCACGCTAACTTATTATTACTAATTTATTACACAATAAATAAAAATGAACTCGATAACTTTGCCAGGCTAAATATATTGCCATATGTATTGATTCATTGTGCCCTGTGATTGGCTGGCCACCAGTCCAGGGTGTACCCCGCCTCTCACTCGACGACAGCTGGGATAGGCTCCAGCACGCCCGCGACCCTCGTGAGGATTTTTCCTCATCTCCTGCCTTCAAACTGGCAGGAAGAGGGTTCACTCTGTGCATTAGTGCATTTGTTCCATAGAACAGCGGCATGAACAGAGTGAGCCCTTTTGTCAGTGATACAGTACCTGTCTCTGTGGGTGGAGGCGGGGCCGCCAGCATACAAAGAGTGCAGAAGAATCAAATGTAGTCGACATTAAATTAGTAGATGCTAAATATTGCTAAATTCTCATCTGGCTCTCATGGACTCACTCGTCTCATGTGTCGTTTTTGTGTTGAAGCTACACAATGACAATGTTGTGTGTCTTTAGGATAATTGAACGAACCATCAGAGCCGCAGTGGAGCAGCATTTCTTTGACCTGAAGACCTCCATTGACCAAGACCTAGGCGACTTTGCCAGCCAAGGGTGAGACAAACACTATTAACTGATACAACGTTCAAGTGCCGCATCTTGTGACACACACACACACACACATACAGGGTTTTTTTTTCCACATCACCAATAGTTTAGAGGGCAGCCTCACACACACGCTGCTCAAAGAGACCTCATACACAATCCTCCCCAGGTTCAAGTTACCAGTAAAAGTGTCAACACGCCACGTTAGAGAGGAAAGAGTGTATATTATGACGACACGTTTCAGCCATAGCAGCTGTCCAGGGGTTAGTCGCCTCCGCTGGCGACACGTGCTGGGATATTTGTGACTTTCCATCATCACGGACTGTTTTTATACGACCTTTTTCCATTGCTCTTCCGCTCTTTTCTTAACGCTCTTTAATCTTCTTTGCCAGCGAGCCAGCAGATCCTGGTCACCATGACGACCGGGAGCAAAAGAACAACACACAGGTGAGAGAGGGGGAGGCTCTAACATAGGCGGAAAGACATGGCGTCATGTGCGCATAGTTCCTTTAGTGTTTCTGAATGACACTCATGGGGGATTGAACTTGTTTCTCCCAGGATGCACTGGTGCCATCGGGCGATCTGGAGGAGGGTTCAGGAATGGAGTTGGACACTGTCCGAGATTCTGAGAACAACATCAACACTGCCAGGTAAGATGGCTGCTGTCCTTGATGTTTCATTACTACGGCGGAGACGTGATGTGTTCACTTCCCCTCACAGTGTCCGTTTCTCTCGCTCACTGGAGGAACTGAACACTTCTGCGTTTGATACACCCTCTCATAGCCTGTTGAGCATACCTCACATACACAAACATATTTTTATGTGCTTATTATTGGTCACGGCACGGCGGGCGAGTGGTTAGCGCGCAGACCTCACAGCTAGGAGACCCGGGTTCAATTCCACCCTCGGCCATCTCTGTGTGGAGTTTGCATGTTCTCCCCGTGCATGCGTGGGTTTTCTCCGGGTACTCCGGTTTCCTCCCACATTCCAAAAACATGCTAGGTTAATTGGCCACTCCAAATTGTCCATAGGTATGAATGTGAGTGTGAATGGTTGTTTGTCTATATGTGCCCTGTGATTGGCTGGCCACCAGTCCAGGGTGTACCCCGCCTCTCGCCCCAAGACAGCTGGGATAGGCTCCAGCACCCCCGCGACCCTCGTGAGGAAAAAGCGGTAGAAAATGAATGAATTATGCCTGTCATGATAATGGATATATCGATTTATCGAAGGATTAAAAAAACAGGTTGGTAATTATGCCCTTAATTAAGCCCTTGATAAAAATAAATATTTCTCCCAACAAGAAATATTGTCACTTTTTAAATCTTGCAAGATCTTGTCACACGCCTGTAGTTTAACAATTTTTGTGTGTTGTATCTTTCAGGCAGGGCAATCAGTTGTGTGACAACACAAGCTGTGTAAGTCAACACACACACACACACACACACACACACACTTGCTGTCCAGCTTGGATTTGTCTTTGATGAGTGTCTGTCACCTTCCAGGACTCGTGCGACCAGAACGCCAACACCAGCCAAACAGCCAACACTGGCCACGCCCCCCACATCCAGCTCTTCCCCGACAGCCAATGGGACGGTATGTGATATTTAGTTACGAGGCGGGCGAGACCCTCTTGACTAAAAAAAACATGAGTCATGATCCCTCGTGGTGCGTTCAAATGTTTGTCATTCATTCGTAATAAACGTGCGTTTGCATTGAATGAAAGTTGCCGAGTGACCTTCTGACAGATGGACCTCACTGCTCGTCTTCTCTGCTGTTCCCGTCTCTCCTCTTCTCCCTCTTCCTCACCCTCCTTCCATCCAAACAGCGCCACCTCCTCCTCCTCATCATCTCCACCTCCCTCCCATAGACTTCTCATGTATGCACCTGCAGAAGGAAGGCCAAGGTGAGTGGTTGCACGTGTGCGATCCCACGCCCCGACAACAAACTTCACACCCCTCCAGAAGGACAGAAAACTGTGTCATTCTTCATTTTCTTCTTTTTGTTTCATTGTCCTTCTTCCCTCTTGAGAGATTCATCACTTAGGCCTTTGTAGACCAGGGTACTTTTTACTAGGTTTTATTCTTCTTATTATTATTATTATTTAATTTTGTCACAGTGGTTATTGTTTTGCTTGTTTGTTGCACTTAAATGTTTTGGATCAGCAAACAAGTCAATGACAACACAACTGCACACACAATATAGTTTTTAAATGAAATGTATTATTATTTATTATTGAGGGGAAAAAAAATTTTCTCCTACAATAATAAAAAGTTGTGGGTTTTTATTATTATTATCATATTTTTTTATACATTGCAGCTTTCTTCCCCGGGCCGTACCAAACCACCAGACGGGCCGGATCCGGCCCGCGGGCCGTATGTTTGACACCCCTGATCTAAAGCATTTAAGTGTGGCAAACATGCAGAAAATAAGAAATCTTGAAAATGGCAAACACTTAACTCATACCACTGTATACATGTATGTATATATTAGGGAACATTTGTATTTTTGCCTTAAATGTTTAATATGTGTGATTAGATTAAATTCAACTTTATTGTTATTGCTCATGTCACTGGTACAGGGCAACAAAATGCAGTTAGCATTCAACCAGAAGTGCAAATTTATAAATACCTTATTAGTAAGTAAATGTAGAAATAGAATAGAACTGTAAGTGGACAGATATATGTACAAACTATAACAGGCTATGACTATGATACAGTGTGGATATATATGACTATAGGGATGTAAATGACTATAATATGGCTATTGCAGATTATACAGATTATAAACAGTATGATCTATAATATCTGTAATATATCTGTAATCTGTAATATATACAGTAGTGCAATGAACCTATTTACAGCTTAAAGTCAATATATAACATGTGTACTTGAAATAATGTTCAATTTTAGCAAACGTAGTCAAATAATTATTGAATTAGTTGAATTCATTTTCTATACCGCTTATCTTCACTGTTGTCCTTTTAAAGCCGCAATGTGTTAGTTGGCCACTTGATGTCACTGTTGCCTCATCTTTCACCCTCTGTTCATGCTTTCATGATTTGATTGATTGAGGAAAGATGCTGTCACGTGTCATGGTCTGTTTACTCTGAAAGCAGCTACTTCCTGTGCCGAAAGCGTTTGCAACTGAGTAATAATGTTTAGACTAGACTTAAAGTCTATTTTCGCCATTTTAAAGCCCTTGTAGCACTGGAGCATCTGTGGGGGCTGCATCATGGAGCTACCCCGCTTATCATGCTGCATTCAATGCAGTCAATGTGCAAGTCCCCTCTTAAACAACATCACCTCTGACTCTGCCTTCTGCCTTCCCCTCTTCTTCAGATCCAGTTCCTGCCTTCAAGTCCTGGCAGGACGACAGCGAAAGCGGCGAGGCACAGCTCTCCCCTCTGGCGGGTCGCATGGTCCCCCTCCCTCTGCTGCCCCTAGAGGAGGACGGGGAGGAGGACGAGTGCGAGGGCAGGCAGGACGTCTCCCCGTCGTCCTCCCGCTCTCACCCACACGTGCTGGCGCGGCGCTTCCTCGACTTCAGCGTGCACGGCGCCCAGCGCTTCCTCCAGCAGGACGCGGATGCAACCTCGCCCACCAAAGCGCACAGGTGACGCGCGGCACGGCACCCTCGAGTTGCCGCTTCCTTGTTTCTGTCACCTCTGACTCTCCATGCAACCTCAGGCCGAGACGAGTGTCGTTCGGCTCCAAGGAGGCGATCAGGGGAGGAGATTCAGTGACTCACCAGCTCACCAAGAAGCTTCAGCACCTCAAGAAGAAGATCAAGCAGTTTGAGGAGCAGTTTGAGAAGGAGAAGAACTACAAGGTACAAGTGAAAGCTGTCTCAACTCTGCCATTTTCACATCTTTACCATAAAACGTCACAAAACACGTCACTTCCTGTGTGCAGCCATCTCACGGGGACAAGGCCGCTAACACCAAAGTCCTCAAATGGATGACTGACCTCACCAAGATCCGCCGGCAGATTAAAGGTAGACGTTTCTCTTTGACACGCGTGTGCGTGTGTGTGGGGAGTGTGTGTGCCATTTTACTGCATGCAACAAACACACATAGACACACACACACACACACACACAAAGAGTTGTAACCCTGGAAGCGACCTAGCATGCATGCAGCACTAACATGTGGCTCTCACACATCCACCCTCCAGTGTGAACTGTCTCTCTTCACCAGTGGGGGGGGGCGTATGTGAAAGTGCAGCAGTCATTGATCATAAGTGTAAACATGTCACATGCAGCTAGACTGTCTCCCACACACGTGCATCATTTCATCACACCAAAACCAACCCCACCACGCCACCGCCCTCCTTTGCTGGCCGAAGCATTTCTCAAATAACACAAACCCCCGCTCTCCACTTTCCTCCCTTTCTCACCCTCCCGCCCACTCTCCAATTGGTCCATTGATTGACACCCCCTCCCACGGTTGGCCGCGCAGGACGCCAGCACCATCTTTTCCCCAGAAGCACGTTGAGGCACCAGGCTTTGCTCCATTCACACAGACGCCACCATGCCCCGCCCCCTTCTTCCCCTTCCCATTGCGCACACGCCCCCACGGCCCATCCCAACTCGGGCCTGAGCTCGAGAGCGTGTCACCTCAGTAAGTACCAAAGAGCCAGTAAGTAGACACTTCCACTGTCGGGTGGCGCTGTGAGAGCATCCTGCTTCCGTTCTGTGATCGAGCAGCATGGCTGCCACCTGTGTGTGTGTGTGTGTGTCTGTGTCTGTGTGTCCTCATGTCATGTATGCTCCTCAGATGTCATGTCTCGTCATGTGATGTCATTCAGATTAGAATGCTTACATTCTCATTTTCTTGCATCTTGCAGATGCAGCTTAAATGGAGTGAATGAAATTGTTTTTGTTAAATATATGAATAATCATATGTATTCATGTTTCGTGGTTGGTCGGTAATGTTACTGTAATGTTCGGAGAGGCACACAAGTATTGGACATGATTACTGGAACAACTGACTCTTATTACTTTTTGAAATGATCTCACAACAGGCACAATAATAATAATATCATCATTATAACAACTCTCTCTACTGTTGCGAATGTAATCCACTCCAGCTAATAATCCAATATACATAAGCATACGTCTATTTTCTCATACTATTTTGGATAATGGGAGTGTAACAGTGACTATAGGGGTGTTATTTCATGCCTAGTGGGCTCTAATGTTAACATTATTGAGAATGTCATAAGCAGGTTTCTATGCGAACTATGAAAATATTTAATATATCAATAAGGAATCCTACTTTGACAAAATTCTCAACTAATTAATAATCGATAATAAACTTGGGGATAACTGCACACATACACACATTTTTGCAAATAAGTGACACTCGTAATGTACAAACTTACACTCTACAATGTAACAAAAGTACACTCTGAAGTGAAAATGTACTAATCAGGCCCATTTCCGTCCATAGTGTCCTATATATATGTGTGTGTGTGTATATATGTATATACATTACATACATATAGTGTAACAAACCAATGTACATACATATAAATATAGTACATATAGTATATATATGTATATATATATATATATATATGTATATATATATCTGTATATATATATATCTGTATATATATATATATATATATATATATATATATATATATATATATCTGTGTGTATATATATATATATATATATATCTGTATATATATATATATATGTATATATATGTATATCTGTATATATATATCTGTATATATATATATCTGTATATATACACTACCGTTCAAAAGTTTGGGGTCACCCAGACAATTTTGTGTTTTCCATGAAAAGTCACACTTTTATTTACCACATGAGTTTTAAAATGAATAGAAAATATAGTCAAGACATTGATAAGGTTAGAAATAATGATTTGTATTTGAAATAATAATTTTTTCCTTCAAACTTTGCTTTCGTCAAAGAATCCTCCATTTGCAGCAATGACAGCATTGCAGACCTTTGGCATTCTAGCTGTTAATTTGTTGAGGTAATCTGGAGAAATTTCACCCCACACTTCTAGAAGCACCTCCCACAAGTTGGATTGGCTGGATGGGCACTTCTTGCGTACCATACGGTCAAGCTGCTCCCACAACAGCTCAATGGGGTTTAGATCTGGTGACTGCGCTGGCCACTCCATTACAGATAGAATACCAGCTGCCTGCTTCTTCTCTAAATAGTTCTTGCACAATTTGGAGGTGTGCTTTGGGTCATTGTCCTGTTGTAGGATGAAATTGGCTCCAATCAAGCGCTGTCCACAGGGTATGGCATGGCGTTGCAAAATGGAGTGATAGCCTTCCTTATTCAAAATCCCTTTTACCTTGAACAAATCTCCCACCTTACCAGCACCAAAGCAACCCCAGACCATCACGTTACCCCCACCTTGCTTGACAGATGGTGTCAGGCACTCTTCCAGCATCTTTTCAGTTGTTCTGCGTCTCACAAATGTTCTTCTGTGTGATCCAAACACCTCAAACTTTGATTCGTCCGTCCATAACACTTTTTTCCAATCTTCCTCTGTCCAATGTCTGTGTTCTTTTGCCCATATTAATCTTTTTCTTTTATTGGCCAGTCTCAGATATGGTTTTTTCTTTGCCACTCTGCCCTGAAGGCCAGCATCCCGGAGTCGCCTCTTCACTGTAGATGTTGACACTGGCGTTTTGCGGGTACTATTTAATGAAGCTGCCAGTTGAGGACCTGTGAGGCGTCTATTTCTCAAACTAGAGACTCTAATGTACTTATCTTCTTGCTTAGATGTGCAGCGGGGCCTCCCACTTCTCTTTCTACTCTGGTTAGAGCCTGTTTGTGCTGTTCTCTGAAGGGAGTAGTACACACCGTTGTAGGAAATCTTCAGTTTCTTGGCAATTTCTTGCATGGAATAGCCTTCATTTCTAAGAACAAGAATAGACTGTCGAGTTTCACATGAAAGTTCTCTTTTTCTGGTCATTTTGAGCGTTTAATCGACCCCACAAACGTGATGCTCCAGATACTCAACCTGCTCAAAGGAAGGTCAGTTTCATAGAGTCTCTAACCAGCTAAACTGTTTTCAGCTGTGCCAACATGATTGCACAAGGGTTTTCTAATCATCCATTAGCCTTTTGACGCAATGAGCAAACACATTGTACCATTAGAACACTGGAGTGATAGTTGCTGGAAATAGGCCTCTATACACCTATGTAGATATTACACTAAAAACCAGACATTTGCAGCTAGAATAGTCATTTACCACATTAACAATGTATAGAGTGTATTTCTGATTAGTTTAAAGTTATCTTCGTTGAAAAAAACAGTGCTTTTCTTAAAAAAATAAGGAAATTTCTAAGTGACCCCAAACTTTTGAACGGTAGTGTATATATCTGTATATGTATATATATATATACAGTGAAGAAAATAAGTATTTGAACACCCTGCTATTTTGCTATTTCTCCCACTTAGAAATCATGGAGGGGTCTGAAATTTTCATCGTAGGTGCATGTCCACTGTGAGAGAGATAAACTAAAAAGAAAAATCCAGAAATCACAATGCATGATTTTTTTAACAATTTATTAGTGTGATACAGCTGCTAATAAGTATTTGAACACCTGAGAAAACGAATGTTAATATTTGGTACAGTAGCCTTTGTTTGCTATTACAGAGGTCAAACGTTTCCTGTAGTTTTTCACCAGGTTTGCACACACTGCAGGAGGGATCTTGGCCCACTCCTCCACACAGATCTTCTCTAGATCAGTCAGGTTTCTGGGCTGTCGCTGAGAAACACGGAGTTTGAGCTCCCTCCAAAGATTTTCGATTGGGTTCAGGTCTGGAGACTGGCTGGGCCATGCTAGAACCTTGATATGCTTCTTACGGAGCCACTCCTTGGTTTTCCTGGCTGTGTGCTTCGGGTCGTTGTCGTGTTGGAAGACCCAGCCACGACCCATCTTCAATGCTCTGACAGAGGGAAGGAGGTTGTTCCCCAAAATCTCACAATACACGGCCCCAGTCATCCTCTCTTTAATGCAGTGCACTCGTCCTGTCCCATGTGCAGAAAAACACCCCCAAAGCATGATGCTACCACCCCCATGCTTCACAGTAGGGATGGTGTTCTTCGGATTGTACTCTTCATTCTTCTTCCTCCAAACACGCTTATTGGAATTATGACCAAAAAGTTCTATTTTGGTCTCATCTGACCATAAAACTTTCTCCCATGACTCCTCTGTATCATCCAAATGGTCATATGCAAACTTAAGACGGGCCTTGACATGTGCTGGTTTAAGCAGGGGAACCTTTCGTGCCATGCATGATTTCACATCATGACGTCTTAGTGTATTACCTACAGTAACCTTGGAAACGGTGGTCCCAGCTCTTTTCAGGTCATTGACCAAGTCCTGTCGTGTAGTTCTGGGCTGATTCCTCACCTTTCTTAGAATCATTGAGACCCCACGAGGTGATATCTTGCATGGGGCTCCACTCCGATTGAGATTGACCGTCATGTTTAGCTTCTTCCATTTTCTAATGATAGCTCCAACAGTGGACCTTTTTTCACCAAGCTGCTTGGTAATTGCTCCGTAGCCCTTTCCAGCCTTGTGGAGGTGTACAATTTTGTCTCTGGTGTCTTTGGACAGCTCTTTGGTCTTCGCCATGTTACAAGTTAAAGTCTTACTGATTGTATGGGGTGGACAGGTGTCTTTATGCAGCTAACGACCTCAAACAGGTGCATCTGATTCAGGATGATACATGGAGTGCAGGTGGACTTCTAATGGGCAGACTAACAGGTCTTTCAGGGTCAGAATTCTAGATGATACACAGGTGTTCAAATACTTATTTGCAGCTGTATCACACAAATAAATTGTTAAAAAATCATGCATTGTGATTTCTGGATTTTTCTTTTTAGTTTATCTCTCTCACAGTGGACATGCACCTACGATGAAAATTTCAGACCCCTCCATGATTTCTAAGTGGGAGAAATAGCAAAATAGCAGGGTGTTCAAATACTTATTTTCTTCACTGTATATATCATATATATATGTATGATATATATCATACATGTGCACGCATTTTCCAAGTAATAATCCAGGAACATTAGAGATGGCTATTAAAAGTCTTTTATACAAATAAATACACCAGACGAAAGTTGCCCAAAGCTCAAATGTTTGACCAAACATCTTATTGATGAGCTTTGTTTTGCTGTTACGAGCTTTTGCTTCACAGAGAGAGTTAAACGTTAAAGATGGTCTAATAGCGAGACGAGCACTCACTCTTGCTGTCGCTGAAATGATTCCTTTTGGAGTTGTCTCACTTTTTGACCTTTTTTATCATGTTTAACAACTATGAATGCGTCAGAAATCATTGTTTTTGTTAACCAAAGACATAAGGTGTACTTTATATCTAATCCATTATTGTTATTATTGATTAGCAGTCTACAGAACAGCAGTAAAACACGTTAGAAGATGCGTTCATTTGTTTTGTCACAATGATGTAGTTTAGGTTCTTTACTTTGTTTCACTTGTCAGTTGAAGCATATTTATGGATTATTTCATGTTATTTTTTTAAATGATTGTATTATACATTTTTATGATTCATATTTTCTGTATTGGTATTTCCATGTTTATATTTAGTGTGAATGCACCCACTTGTTAGTTTAGGAAGGTGTGTGTGTGTGTGTGTGTGTGTGTGTGTGTGTGTGTGTGTGTGTGTGTGTGTGTGTGTGATCCACCATGTTGTGATCTCCATTAGATATTAAGATGTTTACATTCCAGTTGTCTTCCATCTTTAGTTGATCTCACTCGTTGTTTGATTCGACCTTTGACCTTGGTACCTGCGGTCACTCCCTTCAGATGCCAAACACCGCGCCGAGAGTGAGCTCGGCCCCCTGACGCGTCCTCGCAGCAACACACTGCCCAAGAGCTTCGGCTCCACCCTGGACCAGGGATCCCACGAGGCGTCGGCGGGCGAGGCCAAAGGTCAGCACCCCAGCAGGGAGGAGACCCTGGAGCTGATCCAACTCAGGGTGACGGGCAAACGGAGGGAGGACGGCTGGCCCGATGACATCAAGGTGAGCGAGTGCTTCCTCCTGAAGGCGACAGGACAAAGTAATGAAGCCTCAAATGTGGCGTTTTTGTGTAGAAGATGACCAAAGAGCAGTTGTCCTGTGAGAAGACGGTCCTGCAGAAGAACCTGCTGCACTACGAAGGCCTGCACGGCCGACCGGTGAGTCACCTCCGCACGACACCGCGTGGACTTTTATTACATGCAAGGATGGATGTAGGAGTACATCGAGTGTCCTTCGTGTGACCTAGGTGACTCGAGAGGAGCGTCTGGTGGTGAAGCCTCTCTGCGAGCGTTACCGCCTGGTCAAACAGATGCTGACCAGAGTCACCATCACCCCCGCCACCGTGAGTGCACCACCCATAGGAAAAGTGCATTAGAAGCAAGTTGAAAAAAACTAACAAAGAAAAACGACATCCTAACCCCTTACGTTTTTTTCAAAAATCACCAAATTCAAACTCCGGCATTTTATGCCATTTTTGGATGCTTCTGGGGCCCCTGTTGAGTGTGTGTGTGTGTGTGAGGTTTCCCTGTATTTCTGGACCAGAAAAGTGCAATAGAAGCAAGATGGTGTTTTTTTCAGTTTTTTTTACGTTTTTTTTCAAAAAATCACCAAATTCAAACTCTGGCATTTTATGCAATTTTTGGATACTTCTTGGGCCCCTGTTGAGTGTGTGAGAGGTTTCCCCTGTCTTTTTCACCAAAAAAGTACATTAGAAGCAAGTTGAAAAAACTGAAAAAAACGCCATCCTAACCCCTTACCTTTTTTTTCCAAAAATCACCAAATTCAAACTCTGGCATTTTATGCCATTTTTGGATGCTCCCGGGGCCCCTGTTGAGTGTGTGTGAGGTTTCCCGGGTTTTTTTGACCAGAAAAGTGCATTAGAAGCAAGTTGAAAAACACAGAAACAAAAAAACAGAAAAAAAAGAAAAAAAAAACATTTAAGTAACTTCGTTAAATTAACTGCCAAGTGCCAAGAAGGAATAAAGCCAAATCCTTTTTTTAGGACCATAGTGAATTTTATTTTTTTTCTTTTCTCATTTTGCACCATGTTGATTCTAATGTTGAACTATTATGATTATCGATTCACACCCCTAGTACACACGTTAGCATCGTTAGCATCACTCACACGCACTCTTTACTTCCTCTCCCAGGTGTCGCCTTCCAGCAAGAGGCGGAGCCAAACCCTCCAGCCAATCATTGAAGGCGAGACGGCCCACTTCTGGGAGGAGATCAAAGAGGAGGAGGAAGAGTGCAAAGGAGGGCAGGAAGGAGACGACAAGGACAAAGAAGCAGAGAAAGAAGAGGAGGAGGATGATGAGGAGGAGGAGGAAGAGGAGGAGGAAGGCGAGAGCAGTGGCGGGGAGATGCAGGGTTCGGAGGTCATCATGGCCATCGACCCCCACGACTCCCCTGGAGGGACAATCAGCAGCAAGATGGAGGAAGGCTCAGGGAAGCTGGCGCTCGACCTGCGTCTGTCCACGTCCAACACCTCGTCCATGTATGGTCACGCACGCACACACACACACACACACACACAATCCCATCACGTTTAGACGCTGCACTCACTTCCTGTTTCCTGTTCCCATCTCAGGCCAGAGCTGCTGGAACAGCTGTGGAAAGCCAGAGCAGAGAAGAAGAAACTGAGGAAGACGATTCGAGACTTTGAGGAAGATTTCTATCAGCATAACGGCAGGTTGGTGGAACACACACGCACGCACACGCACACACAGTATCATTCAAGAGGATCATCAAGAATTCAAAAAAACATAGAAATAATCTGTTCCTGAGTCAAACTGTGGTCATACAACTAAACTAAAATGTACAAAAATACTCGCCAGACTGAGCTGCAATGGTTAGACGACAAACTGAGAGTTATGGGGTGTGGGGGGGGGGACTTGGTTTGAAACGGACCCCAAATGATGACCCTTAAATCTTAACCACTGAACCTCCTCTGTGCGACAGGAATGTCCAGAAGGAGGACCGCGAGCCCATGTTGGACGAGTACAGAGCCTACAAGAGAGTCAAGGCCAAGCTCCGCCTCCTGGAGGTCCTCATCAGCAAGCAAGATTCATCCAAGTCCATCTAAAAGACACACAGCCGACCATGTGACAGGAAGTGTCCACCTCAGCAGGTTGCTGCCTTCAAGGATTTGCCAAACTATCAGAAAGAGCAGCAGTGGCGTGACTCGAAGGGAGCGCACGCACGCACGTACGCACGCCCACCCTCGGCCAATCACTGCCCGCGTAGCATCCAGTCCTCACCCCCCCCCCCCCCCCCCCCCCCCAACCAACCCCCCGGTGTCAAAGAGATCCGAGTCGGTCGTCGCTCTTGACGTCAGCTGACCTTTTATCCTTCCTTTTAACGTTTCAACGTCTCGGCAAAGAAGACAAAAGCGCAACTCACTCAGCGGCTCCCCCTGGTGGTCCACCTTGGCAAGCATCGCCGTCATGTGGTCGTTTCCTGCTGGCAGGTCACGTGAGCGTCAGACGCTGTCCTGCTCATGAGAAAGCGGAGAGTTGGTGTCAAGGAAAAGAAATGTTATTTGCACAGCATTCCCTGAATGCAGCCCTGTTGTGTTTTTTTGTCTTCGAAAAAATGAAGCACTAACTTCTTTACAAATATAAATATAAATAAATATATATGTTCTGTATAAACACCTGAAGGATGAATGTCAGAAATGTTTAAATTATTACACGCGTGCACCCCTGCCCCTGACTTTTTTTTTTTTTGCTTCTTGATATTTTGCCCCCCTGGGATTGTTTTTCTATGAAGATGATCAGCTGTCACATCCATGACTTACTGTAGTGTGTGAAGACAATGACTTGTTTCTAGTCACCAACTGTACAAAGCAGCTGTAGATGTTTAGTGTGTGATCCTGCTCGTCCTTTGTGATGGATTAAAAAAATGGCTTGCATGTTACAGCATAGCGACACTTACACAATGTATTCTTTCTATTATTTGTGCCATAAAAAGAAGCAGCAATAATAAAAGTTGTGTGGACGATCGAAAGCCTTGAATTTTATGTTATTTGTCCCGTTTATAACCAGTATGTAATTTTAAAATATTTTCGGTAATAACAAAAAAATCAGTCTTTACTGTTTCAAATCAATTACTGTCTTACCTCAAACGCTGCACTTACCGGAAATGACGATGACCATATTTGTACACTTTTTCATTATCCCTTTAAGCTACGTAGCCAAGATGGTGACCCGCCAGTGTAACATCCGGGTATTGTCAGTACCGAACAACGAGTTAAGTTTAATGACAGTACGCTACTGCGACGTAACTTGCCGGCGTCTTGATCATTTTTACCTCTACGCAGTTCTCAATTAAAACATTAAGGGGCGCGTTTTCTTTGGTGCGAGCAACCGCAAACTGCTTGCTAACTTCTGGGTTAGTAGTAACAACAATGGCGACTGTCGACATCCACGGCGGGCGGTGCGTAAATTAATGTAAGACGTGTGCGAGCTTGTTTGCTTAAATGATCAACTTGCTCCGTTTTTGTTTTTGGCGCCTCCCAGACAGACAAGGAAAACCCGGAAATAATGTACGAAGCCGACCAATCACAGATGTCGCTGTTGACGCGCGTTGATGACGGCACAAATTATCAAGCGATTTAAGAAGTGCCTTAAAGGGGACCTCTTATGCTAATTTTTTGGCACATTTTATTGCGTTGCAGAGCAGCTACACGTGATAACCCGCACAGAAAGTTTTCTTAATCTTCCAGAATCTATACATATTCCAGCTAAATTTCCTTGGATTTCGAAAACGGTCTCTTTTATTTTATTCCATCTACGGCCCGCCTTCGGACACGCCTACTCCACTGTGATTGGTCACTACTGCAGAAACCCACTGTCTAATTAGTCGGCATTGGAGTTGACAATAAATGTATACAGCCTTTGGATAGCTAAATAAAAAGTGGTTCGGAGCTACTGGCTGGAGAACCCTGATTTACGTTTAAGTGGCACAGCATCGGTAATGTCTTCATTGCACGTTATTTGCGGGACTACCTGTGTTTTTAAAAACCCTGGGTGGACACAGCGATTGAGGTGAAAAAAGCTATAAATAACTCAATTTGCAAGCATGCAGGTAAAACGCTATCATGCTACGCAAACAACTGCTTACTTAAACAAAATAAACAGTTAGGACACAGATTGTAATACTACACAGACAACCGCTTACTTACACATAATAAACACAGTTAGGATACTTACAGCTTGGCTTCTGGCTCCAAATAGCGTTGGAAAGGCTTTGGACTTCAGCAACGGTTTGGCGGATTGTCCAGCTTCGCCAAAACAGTCCCATATTTGTCTCTTCACCTGTAATCTGTAACTTTAACCACTTCTGGTCTTTGGGTAAGTTAGCTGTCCTTCGAACCTGAAAAAAATATTCCATAGAAGACATTAGCGTTAGCTTCGCTCCGTGCTAACGCTGAAACAAGGGCGGGAAGTAATGACGTCCGGGTCACCGTGACGTAACAGGAAGTCGTTGTTAGGAAAAACTCTGAAACCAAGCATCCAGAGCCACCCCAAACTCTTTCAGGGCTCGCTTCCAGAGGCGCAAACCTCATTATCTGAAATAGTGGCACAGTTTAACACAAGAATACAACATTTATAGGTTAGAAGGGTGGAAAAAGCATAACAGGTCCTCTTTAAAGGTTCTTTAAATGTTTTAATTTAAATCAATGTAGTTTAGCATCTTGAAACATGAAATCAAGTGAAGCAAAAACACATGACTTTGACACGAAATGCTTTGAATGTAATAAATAACCAGAAAGTTTAAACTCTACAGTGCATTTTGACACTTTCAAAGTCAGCATTCTTTACATGTAATGACATATTGGCACTTTGAAACATCAGTCATGTGACCCTCATCTTCATCATCAGTAGTGAGCCTGATGTGTTGGGTACCAACCTGGCCATGTCCACACCTCAGCAGTGCTTCTTATGCTCAAAAATACTTACTTGCATATAAAAGTTCTTTCTCTCCAAGTAAACATAAAGAAGCGTTCCAGTGAGTGCGCCATCTGGTGGTGCATCTTCCAACGTGCACCCCATCGCCGCAGTTGCTTCCGCGTTGAGAGCCTGAGAAGGAAGTTGTGCTTTCAACACCAAAGTGCATCCGTCTGTTTTTTTAATCACCGGGAGTGTTCTCCACAGTGTGAACAGCAACGTGATCCAGAGCCCGTCAGGATCCGCCCTGATTGGCTCGTTTCAGCGGCGTGGACATCTCGCTGTTGTGGCTGCTCGTCAAGTTTTCAACATCAAGAGCACTGCCTGCGCTCAGAAGGGTTTGTCGATGACTGCGACACCTGCACGCATCAAACAATTACGATTATACATATTTATTATATCATACCCCAACAGGAAGGAAGGCTGGAGCCTACCAGCATAGCTCCGCCCATTGCTCATGTTTGTGGGGATGAGGCTCCACTTGTCGGCGGCAGGGTCGTAGAACTCTACAGAGGAAAGGTTGCAGGACCCGTCATCTCCTCCGATCACATAGAGCAGACCGTTGATGGTGCACACGCCTGCACAGTCGTGAATATGTATTACTTGTATGAATAACACGTGTGTGTGTGTGTGTGTGTTTGTATGTCCACTGACCAGCGTTGCGGCGGCACATGTTCATGTCGCACACGGGTCTCCACGTGTTGCTTTGCGTGTCGTAAACCTCCACGCTCTTCCTCACCAGAGGTCCGTCATGGCCGCCAGCCGCATACAACTGCCCCCCCAGCACTCCCACACCTAAACACATGCCACACTACACTTGACCCTTTTTAGGCTTGACCCTAAAAACATCCTTACATTTCATTTTTAGCTTGCTTTCTAGGACAAATATCAGCTCATTCTTAAAATATTGTTTTAACATGTATGTGAGTGGAGTATTACTACTACATGGTATGCATGTAGAGTGTGTGCAATGTAGTGTGTACTGTAGCATAGTAGACCAACTACTAGTACTATAAATTAATTTCTAAAATAAACTAGTTAATTAGGCGGCACGGTGGTCTTGGGGTTAGCGCGCAGACCTCACAGCTAGGAGACCAGGGTTCAATCCCACCCTCGGGCATCTCTGTGTGGAGTTTGCATGTTCTCCCCGTGCATGCGTGGGTTTTCTCCGGGTACTCCGGTTTCCTCCCACATTCCAAAAATTTGGCGACTCCAAATTGTATGGTATGAATGTGAGTGTGAATGGTTGTTTGTCTATATGTGCCCTGTGATTGGCTGGCGACCAGTCCAGGGTGTACCCCGCCTTACGCCCGAAGACAGCTGGGATAGGCCCCCCACGACCCTTGTGAGGAGAAGCGGTAGAAAATGAATGAATGAATGAACTAGTTAATTACGCCAATAGCGTAAGTAACCATCATAGTTACTTCACAAAGTGTGGTAGCGCAACGTGTGTACAAATACACTATGTGTGTACAAATACACTACGGTAATGTGACTTTGCATTAAACACACAATGCAAAGTGCATTCCGGCAATTCCGTACCAGTAACAAAGTGTATACATACTATTACAAAACTGTGCATATGCAGTACTAAACTACTACTGTAGTAGTGTACGTAACCGTAGTAGCTACTTAGTATGCATTCACTATTTAACTACCAGTGCATACTAGAAAGTGCATTTTAGGTATTGAGTACTGGTAAGAAAGTGCGTATAAAGCAGTGTGTATGACCAAAGTGCTGACTATTAAGGTACTAGTACATTTAAACAAAATATTACATACTCACTACTAATCCACTACTGTAGTAGTTGCTTAGTATGCATTTAGTATACTACGAAGTGCATTCTAGGTATTGCGTACTGGTAGCAAAGTGCATAGAAGGCGCGTACTACAAAGCATGCTCTAGCTAGTGTGTATTAGGTACACTTAGTATATTAGGTACACAGTAGTCAGTATGCAAATGTGTAAAAGGTAGAATATTCTAAGTGTGGTATTTGTACGTAATGAGGTGGCCAAACATTGGTGAAAGTGTGTGTGACCTGCTCCACTCCGCCGTGTGCTCATGTCAGCAACGTAGCACCATTGATCAGCAGCAGGGTTGTATTCTTCCACCGTGCTGAGACACTGACGAGACGCCCCGTCGTAACCTCCCACTGCGTACAGCTTCCCTGAAGGACACACATACACTATGACGAGGCAGTTAACAGTGTGAGATGTCCTCAGACAAGAAAGAGGTCCTGTACCGTCGACCACACCGACGCCAACACTGCTGCGCCGTGTGTTCATAGACGTGACGTATGTCCACTCGTTACTTTTAGGATTGTACACTTCTACTGTAGACAAACCTGCATAACGACAAAGCAACAGTTAATGAGGCACAACAAGTGATGTGTAGCATGTGTGTGTGTGTGTACCTATGCTGCCGTTAAATCCTCCCACGGCATAGAGATGACCTCCCAACATGGCCGCTCCCAGCGTGCTGCGTCTCTCCTGCATGCTCGCCACAGGACTCCACTGGTCCCTCACGCCGTCGTAGACGTCCACTGTCCTTTCTCGAAGGGAACTGTTGAAGCCACCGACTGCGTACACACGACCCGCCACTGACACCACGCCTGAAAACACACACATAAAAGGACGTGAGGCCAGTGTGGCGCCATGGTAACGTTAATGAGCACACACCCGCACGGCAGCGTCTTGACGGCAGCTCGGCCACTTGGTACCATCGATCTTCTTGGATGTCGTAACACTCCACGCTGCGAATGGCCTTAGGAGCCTGACCGCCAACCACCATCATCACCTGATGATGCACACACACACACAGATAAGAGACACGTACATGTGTATCGGTCGTTGTTGATGCCGTGGGGTGCAGCACCTTTGGGATGCTGACTGGCGTCCGTGGTCTCGTCCTGTCCGTCTTGATGAGGTGTCTTTGGTCAGCAGGCATCAGGTGATACTTCATGGCCTCAATGAGAAAGTCCTTGCAGGTGTTGTTGTTCTTTATCAGCGCCTCCTCCTCTGCTATCTGCAAGCAAAGAGTCAGTAGACGCCCCCTGGTGGACACATTCGTTTAACAACGGTTTCACCCATTGCTGATGATCAATTAAGAATTTGTATTTTTTTATATTCATTTTAATATTAAAGTGTTTTTTATTTTAATACGGTGTCCAAAAGGTGTCCAATGTATGAAACAACTTTTTTTATTTGGAAAGTTCGAAAGATAAAATTAAACCCCCAAAAAAGGAAAGAAATATGACAAGTTCATTCATTCATTCATTTTGTACCGCTTATCCTCACGAGGGTCGCGGGGGTATGCTGGAGCCTATCCCAGCTGACTTTGGGCGAGAGGTGGGAGACACCCTGGACTGGTGGCCAGCCAATCACAGGGCACATATAGACAAACAACCATTCACACTCACATTCATACCTATGGACAATTTGGGAGTCGTCAGTTTGATAAGTTCATTCATTCATTTTCTACCGCTTTTTCCTCACGAGGGTCGCGGGGGGTGCTGGAGCCTATCCCAGCTGTCTTCAGGCGTAAGGCGGGGTACACCCTAGACTGGTGGCCAGCCAATCACAGGGCACATATAGACAAACAACCATTCACACTCACATTCATACCTATGGACAATTTGGGAGTCGCCAGTTTGATAAGTTGTTAAATATAAATAACTTCTTAGCATAGCCACATTAGAACAGTGTTTAATATCCAAGTGGCCTCTGCATCCTTTGATTGGTCAGTGTGCGGCACTCATTGTGAAAGATTGGACACCCCTGGACTAGACACATGTTGCATGATGTACAAAATAATCCAATATGAAAAGGCTAACAACAAAATAGGCTGACGTTTGCCTTAACGTACCTGCACGAGGTAGTCGCGGGACAGCAGAGGCAGGCGAACGTGCTCCATCAGTTTGGGCATGTGCTCCACGCGAGCTGCTTTGTCCTGTTTTATCCACGAGATCATGGCCTCAAACACCTGAGGTTGGAGATAAAGAGTGGACGCTGATATGATCATGAAACGACATAAACATTCTAATCAAGAGTGACGATCGGGCGTGGACGTGATGACTAATTCATGAGTATTTTAATCAATTGACTGTGACGATGCAGACGCAGAGTGTCGGCTGACCATTTGCGGAACCTGGTCTTGGTTCCTAATGGGTCTGAGTGCAGACAAAGCAGGCTGTGTCTAATCTCCCGCTTCACATTCATTGCTGACACTCATAGGAACATCACTCATCTCCTGTGCTTCACTGAGGCAAACGGTCCAGCTTTGTTATTTAAACGCACCTTTCTGACTTGGCTTTCAATGCCTCTATTTTGCATGGAATAATGTAGAAGAGCACAGTGGAATGAAAGTATGCAGATTATTACTTTGCAAAAGCGCCTATTGGCTCTGCACACTACTTGAACTTCTTTAGCCTCCTCTTTCTCACTTTCTTTTTCATCTCATAGTCATTCGTTTTGTGTTATTTTGTGATGTGTGTGTGGAAGTGGTCTGCCTGACCTTCTCTTCAGTGCAGACGGTGAGCTTGTCGCTGGAGAAGAGACTGCAGACCTGCTGCAGAGAAAGAGCCACAAACTCCTCACACTGCACCACCTCAGAGAAGTGCTGCTCTGTGGGACACAAAACACACAACATGGCTCCACACTCGTGTCACAACTGAGTATTTGCACTATATGGAGCTTGTGGGTTGCATGCCTGGAGAGCGATGACACGTACACAAGGGCGTTTAAAATGGTCAAAAGGGGAGGGACACTAACGTAATAGTACATTTCTTTTCTGAAATTCTCATGATCGATCAAGTCCCAAAGATCAATTGGTGGCTTGTGATCGACAGGTTTGTGACCCATGACTTAGGGTGTACTACCAAGTCTACATTACAAAAGTACTACTGTACACTGCATTGTGTCTACTATTAAGCAGACACGATGTAGTACACACTTTGTATAGTGTATTATGGAAGAAAGAGTAACACAGCGCACACTACGAAAATAATGCCACGGGGTGTACACTGTGTGGTGCGTACAACATTTTGCACACTAGTAGTGTACATTATGTAGTGTACTAATAAGTGTTCACTATATAGTGAATTCATCAGACTATATGATAAGGCTTTCTCTCTCACACTTGGAGACCAGCTGCCAACTACCTGGAAGGAAATATACTGCTCACATAAATAAAAGGAACACTTAAAACAACATCATGTAACTTCAAGTCAATCACATTCCTGTGAAATCAAACGTGGAAGAAACAAACACTCCTGAGCCGCATGTTGACTTGTTTTAAGGACATTACATGTGAGTTGGATCGGCCTGTAGTGTGTTTACCACTTTCATTTTGATTGCCATTCTATTAAACTTGATTTCCATTCATAGTTTTTGTGTTATTTTGTTGTCAGCACGTTCAACTACCATAAAGAACAAAGTATTTAATAATGGTACTTTATTAATTCAGAGCTATAATGTGTTATTTTAGTTTAGTAGTTGTACATATGCAAAACTAAACTACTTGTGCAGTATGTATGCAATACTGTATGATTGTGTAGTAGCACAATGGACTTCAAGCCAAAAGCTGACTTTGACTTTATTAAATATTCAGGGTTTATTAACATTCTGGATTGACTACACTGTAGCAGTTCAATAATACCATTGAGTCTCACCTAATCGCTGTGCACATGGTAGAATTCCAGCAACGAGAAGAGTATCCCCATATACAACACACACACACACACACACACGGGCATTACGAGAATCTTACCAGCGTAGGCGTGCGCCTGGCTGACAAGCTGCGTGCACGTGTGCAGGTCGGCGAAGGCACGGATGCCCAAACAATTGGAGGGGTGAAGTTGCGCTTGCAGGAAGTCGCAGCAAGCTTGACGCACGTCCATCAGCTGTAACAGACTGGCGGCCGGCAGCAGAACCTGCAAAACCAGCTCTTGTTACTCTGTCTTCTTTAAAAATTAATTATTCACCAGGTGGCGCTATGTCCCCTTTTTAATATCTGAGTATTTTCCCCAGTTTATAAAACCTCTATAAATAAACAGTTTATTGTTTCTAATGTTTCGGTTATGTTAAGTATGTTGTATGATGACTGACGTTCTTTCTGGTATACGAACTTCGTCAGCTCGTCGTAAACACAAGAAAGTAAAAAAGACGATGAGGAACTCTGCAGCTAAGAGAGGGAGGATTTCCTGCCTCTCTCCATGCACACTTCCTGGGCTTAATAATGACAGGAAGTTTCGAGGATGCGACGCGATCTTGTTTTGTGTACTCAACAATGCTTTCATTGCAAAGTCTTGCAACAAGACTGACATTTCTATACTGCCTTGAAAGTCTTTGCACACCTAAAAATTATTTTATATATAAATTAAATTACATTTTTAGTCCCACTAAATGTGTGTAAGTAATGTGTGTTTATTACTCAAAATATCTCCAGTCACTGAGCTGAACTTGTCATCTGTGCATGAAAATGTTTTTTGTTTGGTTGACTGTCCCGTTTTAATTGTGATATTTCTAATTTCCTAGCAGACATCTCACCTGGACGTTATCCTCAGTGACTTCTATTTCAGCCGTGTAGATGTAGTCTACCAGCTTGCTGAGCGTCGGTCCGTCCACCTCGCCGATCTCCACCTGCTGGGCCTTGCTCTCGCTCATATCACCTACACACATACACACACACACACAGACGTCAGCACTGAAGCGTACCCGTGCTCGAACACACATAGACAAGGGTGTGCACCTGTAAACATGGCACAGAAATAGGGGCTGGACGCAGCCAAGACCACCCTGTGCGCCGCCACGGTGATGCTTCCCGCCACAAGCTGGACGTCACACAGCATGTTCTTACTGCAAGACAGACAAGATGAACAACGGACCCGGGAGCAAGATGTTACCGGGGAATCCGAAGAGCAACATACCTCCTCAGGTCGTTCATGAGCTGGAATGCTTTCCTCATGTGCGCATGGTTGAAGGTGAGCATCCCGCCATTTCCCGCCTCGTCTTCATCCGGCTCGGCGTTGCACTTGAAATGTGGTGGCACCTCCTCGCTGGAGACACATGACATGACAAATCTGGGTCATTAGGGTTTGAAGGTGAGTCTTAAGTTATATCATTTCAGTTCTGATTCATCACATTTCATTCAATGGTCACTGTGATTGAGTCACAGTGCAATGCCATATCAAACGTCCTTTACAAAGAGAGGAAATCACTTTTCTCTGCATCTTGAAATAAACCTGACGGCTCGTTTACCATTTTCATGACAAAAAGTTCAAACTTTTGATTGGCACTTCACTTGACAGCTGTTTCTTGCGTCTGCATTGGCATAACAGCCAAAAAATTTCTGTGCTTAAAAATACTTCAATGTATTTATGTATGAATGTATGGACTGCTGTGTTACGGCGCAAGAAAAATGTCAATGTCACACAATGTTGGACCTTGGAAGATTTTTTAAAATCTTTATTTTCCAAATAATCGTGACAAATCTGTATTGAAAGGGTGTCAGGAAGCCATGGAGCTTTGTTTGCAAGGAATCAGTGAAGACTTTGACCAAAGGTCCTCCAAATGGAACACTTTCAGAACACCCAATCAACCTAATTAATTGTTAGCCACTTCAAAATTTTATTTTTATCCTGTCCTTCATTTTCCACATTACATGGAATGAATGTTACCTCTGACTTCATTCAAAAAGTAGTTTACTCCATGAATTACAGAATTACTCTAAACTGGAGTGAATGTAGCTTGCTGTCCAATGGAACCTGATGATGTTACATGACTGTCATCCTACAGGAACAAATCCTACAAAGTCAGACATGCAACCCATGTGGTCATTATGAAACTCAAACAATACTTCATTAGTAAACACGATGAGGACTTTTGACAACACTGACTGCGTCATTCAGGACAGTTGACTTGGCGTGAGAAAAAGCTCGTCGTTGATTCAATCACAGTGCACAGGTGAACAATGTATATTGGGGATTAAACACGTTGAGATTGTTGACTAGCACTAGCTAGCACGGCTAGCCATTTAACTTTTAACTAACATGATAGCTGCCTGCTGCTGACGACCATGTGTTGATGCTCAGCTAACAGCCAGAAACCATTCAATGGTTCGTAAAAGGCACTCGTCTGTCTAAAAGGCAACGTTAGGCAATAAAAATGTGTCCAAAAGTGAAGAGTTTAGTTGACCACGGCTCTGTCATCGATGCTAGCTAACTTGACGATGCTAGTCAATACAACTAGCTAGCAGTGGGTGGGGGTCGTTAACAAGTCGCTGCTATGTCATATGTGGCTAAAACATAAGGGGTGAGTTTAAAAATAAAACGGACAAGCATCGTTAATCGCAGAGTGTCGGGATAACCGTCGCTGCTTGGTAACTTACCCCGGCGAAACATCGTCCATCCTCGCTGAGTCTAAACAGCACCAACCCAGGGCAAGCGCGCCCACTGACACAAGGATTGTCACTTGGGGAGTGATCACCACTCTAATTTCTTTTCAAAGTACGACTACTACCGCGCACACACATTATAACACTATATTATAAATATTCAGCCTCCACCACACGGTAGATTTAATAATACATTTATATTGTATTTTATATCATACAATATATGTCTGTAGAGACACGACAGCTGTCACATATTTGTATTAGTGCATTGCGAGCAACCAAAAGACAACGAAATCACGGTAACTGGATGGGGAAACATGAAAAAGTGAGAGCTCTAGCCGCTTGTTAGCATAGACAATCACGGTACGGTATTTGGGGGATTCAAGTGAACAAAAATAACAAACGTAAAATTAAAACATTCCCCAAATGTGAGGCAATGTTCTTAAATGATGCAAGTAACGTAGTGGCCTTTAAAAAAATCTTCACTAAGTGCTCCCTGCTTCTTCCTTTACCCTCACCCAATTATCCCAAATAAAATGGCCGATATGGATCGATTCAGATAACCATCGATACCAGTTCAATCTATATTGGATCGATAGTAGCGAGATTAAATCTATTATTTTTTCCCATAAAACTATGTACTGGTGATATGGTTTGATACTGGGGGTTTATCATAAAGCACAAGTATTAAGTTAATGTGCACTATTGATTTGTGTAAATGTACACGTTTTGTGATCAAATTGGAAGTACAATTGAATTGGCAGTATCGAGTCGATGCTACAACTGCCAGTGTAGGCCCAGGCCGAGCAGACAATGAGCGACGCTCCTGCCCCCTGATGGCCATCAAGGTTGCATGCATACAATGAAAGACAGGATTGTTGAATTCCGAACATTAAAAACTTTAATAAAACCAAACATAGGGGTGTGCTGAACATTTGAAAAAAACAAGTTTTAATCTAAACAAAACATGTAATGAGAAAGCAAAGTGGAAAATCAGTTTCTAATTAAACAATGTGACATATCTGCAGAAAGATCTTTGTCATAGTAAAAAAAAAAAACAAATGTCGAGGTTCAGGAAATTCAAGCGATCACTTCCCTTACCCTGAGACACAAAAAAATGGACTTCACAAAGCAGTGACAAACTTGTCCAGAGCACGTACCCCCCACAACATAATTACATTGCAATAATTCACAATTCTTAGTAGTAACGTCCATAAAGAGGAATAAGAGGACAGATGGGGGTCCGGGTGAGGGTGGTCGGGATCCCGGGGACAGACTCATTCATTCGGCATGGGTGATGGGCACCTCTCCCTTTAATTCAACTCAGACAACCCATGTTGGTGTGTATTTAAGTTCACTGGAAGCTGGTTCCCCCATGGCTGCTGTATGAAAAGTGGAGGGAAATCTAATAGCCGCCTCCGTAGCCCCCCCTGCCGTAGCCGCCTCTGGTGTACGGGGCCGCGCTCCTGAAGGCGTAGTTGCCCCCCTTCATCGCACCGTAGCTGGAGTGCTGCTGTCCGTAGCCCTCCCCAAAGTCACCGTTGCTGTATCCGCCACCCATGCTATTGTCGTACTCTTCGTAACCCCCGTAGCCGCCTCCATAACCGCCGCCGCCGCCATTGTAGCCGCCGCCATAGCCTCCCCCGTAGCCGCCTCCATAGCCGCCGCCATATCCTCCTCCACCGAAGCCGCCGCCTCTACCGCCGCCGAAGCTTTGCATCCCTCTTCCGCGACCCCTTCCGCCGCCGCGGCCGGTAGTAGACATCTCCTGCTTGCTCATGGCTTTCTTGACCTCCACCTTGTTTCCGTTGATGGTGTGGAACTTGGTCAGCGCCGCCTTGGTGGCAGAGTCGGTGTCCTCGAAGAAGACAAAGCCGAAGCCACGCTTCCGGCCGGTCTGCTTGTCGGTGATTATCTCGGCCTTCTCCACGACGCCGAACTGGGAGAAGTAGTCGCTCAGGTTCTCGGACTCAATGTGGTCCTTCACGCCGCCGACGAAGATTTTCTTGACGTTGGCCGAGACGTCTGGGTTGTGTGCGTCCTCCCGAGCGACTGCTCTTTTCAGCTCCACGTTGTGTCCGTCAACGACATGTGGCTTGGACGCCATTGCTGTGTCGGCCTCCTCCGGCGTCGAGTAGGTTATGAAACCGAAGCAGCGGGAACGTCCCAGAAGCTGGTTCATGACCACCACACAGTCGCTGAGCACCCCGTACTGCTCGAAATAGCCGCGGAGACCATCGTCTGTAGTCTCCACGTTTAGGCCTCCGACAAAAAGCTTGCAAAGTTTGGACGCCATGACTGGTTTCGTGCTGAGGAAGGTGCGACAGAGCGGCCCTCTCCTTCTTCAATGAACAACGCACAGGGCGGGCCGTTTGATTCGCTGCCTTTCATACGACGTTGTGAACGCTGATTGGTCAGCTTGAACAAAAACCAACGCCTCCGATGGGCAGCCCAACCAATAGCGTTCATGCTACTCCGTTTAACGTTGAAAATCCTAAAATGAAACGCACGCGTGGAGGGAAATGGGTAGCGACTGAACGTTCCGTCGGGACAAAGATGGAGGGAAAATGTGTAAATACTGAACGTTTCGTCGGGAAAAAAATAACGTTTTATACGTTTAAGACGCCGTGCAGCACTAGTTTTTCAGTCAATTCCGACAGAGCCTTTCTAATACTGCAGGCGATCATTGCGCATCAGTGTCACTTACCTAAATAATCCATACATTGTACTCATTAAAAAATAGAAATCCATGCGTTGGCCTATCTGAGCTCGCCATTACCTTTCATACCTTAAAAGCCTTTCACTTTACATCACATACGCTGCAACAAAGCTACGCAGTTGTTTAAAACTGCTTATTAACCTTCATATATTTTATGCTAAATCAGCAGTTGATTTTTTCCAAGCACGAAAGTCTGGTGGACATTGTAGTATAAAGCTAATTCTTACACCAAAAATGATTTTAAAAAATCACTTATACTCATCTTTTCCCTATTGCAACACGGTATTTCAACATGTACATCAATAAAGTCTTCAACTCATCAATTTATTCATGTATCGCATATTAACAGCTGTTAATATGAAAATATAGCCACCGGCTATACAACCCTGTGTAAAAAATCAACATAAGAATATTGCATTGAGAAATATTTATTTGACTTAACCAAAAAAAACTGGACCATTTATAAATAGGATGTGTTAGGATGGTCAGATCTCCATGAGCACTGGAAACCTATAAAAACATCAGAAAAACAAAGTATAAAAAAGGAGCACCACTTTACCTGGACACAAATACTAAAACATGCTGAGATCTGTGAAATCAGTGCGCTCATTTTCAGAAAATCCTAACTTGGAAAAAAATCCATCCATCCATTTTCTGTACCGCTTAACCTCACGGGGGTTGCGGGCATGCTGGAGCCTAACCCAGCTGTGTTCGGGCGAGAGGCGGGGTACACCCTGGACTGGTGGCCAGCCAATCACAGGGCACATATAGACAAACAACCATTCACACTCACATTCATACCTATGGACAATTTGGAGTCGCCAATTAACCTAGCATGTTTTTGGAATGTGGGAGGAAACCGGAGTACCCAGAGAAAACCCACGAATGCACAGGGAGAACATACAAACTCCACAGAGCAGGGAATCAAACCTGGGCCTCCTAGCTGTGTGGCAGGCACACAAACCATTCTCCACCATGCAGCCTCAGAGAAAATATTTAATAAAATCTTAAATGAGCCATGAAGTATTTCCCAGGCATTAGTTTATTTGTGGCAGTCCACGTGAATATATGCTCTCATTAACATACAATGGGACTTGAACGGCGCTTGCGGTCCATAGAGTAGAGGGCATCCTAACTTGCTTAACGCACCTGGTTTGTCAGAGAATAAGAACATATTGCAGGAGGGATCAGTGTTTACTTAGAGATCTGGTAGCTACATTTAGCGAATATTCAGACCCCTCTACATTTTACTTAAAATGTGACTAATTATGGGCGGCACGGCGGTCTGGTGGTTAGTGCGCAGACCTCACAGCTAGGAGACCAGGGTTCGGTCCCCGCCCTCGGCCATCTCTGTGTGGAGTTTGCATGTTCTCCCCGTGCATGCGTGGGTTTTCTCCGGGTACTCCGGTTTCCTCCCACATTCCAAAAACATGCTAGGTTAATTGGCCACTCCAAATTGTCCATAGGTATGAATGTGAGTGTGAATGGTTGTTTGTCTATATGTGCCCTGTGATTGGCTGGCCACCAGTCCAGGGTGTACCCCGCCTCTCGCCCGAAGACAGCTGGGATAGGCTCCAGCACCCCCGCGACCCTCGTGAGGAAAAAGCGGTAGAAAATGAATGAATGCGACTAATTATAAATGTAGCAACTTTTTTTCTGGCCTGATGGCTCCCAAGACTGCCATGAAAATGTTTCCATAATGCCTCATATTAACTCTCTAACAAGATCTCAGTGTATAGACTGGTCATATATCTCATTTCGCTTCATATCTACATACCATATTGTATATAACTCTGGGAAAAACTGTAGATTTTGTTAATACTTGGGTTGTTTATTTTTCTATATTGTGTATTTTGTACTGCTTAACAGACTCTGTACTCTTGATGCTGTGCAATACAAATTTCCCCACTGAGGGACGAATAGAGGCATATCTTAAAAATAAAATACAAATTCTTCAAATAAACAGCCGGTACCGGTATGTCAGGACTACTATAGATCGAAATCCATCCGGTTAGCCTATTTTTGGATTATGTCCAATTAAGTTTACGTCTGTCTGAATCTTGCTGCCTCACAGTTGTCAACAGTCTAGGTAAAAGTGCACTTCCAGTTTTATTTCTGCATGCAAACTAATTATGGAAGTGTTTTGATATTTTTTGGTGCCGCACAGTGAATGGGTGGTTAGGATGTAGGCCACACAGATCATCAGGAAAACCTGGGTTCTATTCGCCGCTTGAGCGTCTGTCATGTTTACGCCGGGTACTCCAGTCCAAAAATATACGTTAGCATGTGTCCTGCAATTGGCCTGTGACCAGTCCAGAGTGTGCCCTGCCTCTTGCGTGAAGACAGCTGAGAGAGGCTCCAGCACACCCACGATCCTAGCAAGGATAAGCAGCATAGAAAATTGATGGATGGATATTTTGGGGTGTCTGAATGTGCTTTATTTCTTGCGGGAAAACAAAATCAGGAGTGTTTCAGTTAGAGTCGGACCATCTGGGACAGACTGACACTAAATATTTTTGGTAGGTTTCTACTTATTTGAGCTACTAAGACATGAGCTGAGACACCCAAAACAAAAACCATTTACAGGTATGTTGGGAGTAATTTTTCAGCGTTTGCTATTTGTACTTGATGCCATTTCTATTATGATTTAAATTGTGCAGCAAAAATAAAGGCATTTTTTTGTTTTTCATCCTATAATGAAAATATTGTCAGATACCCTGAGATTCCAGCCTTGCTAGCGACTAAAAAGCCTGAGAAAAATCCCTTTGTATTGTAAACGTATTTGTTTTGCTATTCATGTTTGACGCACTTTGTCTCCCACAACAATCAAAAAATCATATGCACTTTCATCGTGGCCAGTTAAGCAAATCCATAACGTCTTCTAGAGCCTACTCCCAAAGCCCCAAGTAGATTGCAGTCCTGTGGGAAACATAATATATTTGATACAAAATCTCTTTTGTTGGCACTGGGGTCTGCATGCACGTTCACTCTCAACCAAGCATCACCAGTAGGGAACAAGATGACCCCCATCTAGAAGCCAACGGGGGCAGGTCCTTAGTGAAATGGGACTTCACCTGAGGGGAGAAGACAACCACCTTCTGGGTCCTCCCCTGTGGATGTGCACCCGCACACCCACATCACCATCAGGGTGCCGCTCTCCTGACCAGGTTACCATAGCAACCTGGAGGAAATGGAAGACAAGACATGTGAGATTGTGCACAAATCAAAATTTCCAACATGGAGACTCAAACACCACCACTTGTTCCAATAATTAATTTTAAATGGTGGAACATTTGGATCCCCTCCACCAAAGTCATTAAGACCCAAATTTAAGAGCCACCCCCTCCCCCAATTGTTTTTTACATAAATAAAAATTAGCTAGGATTAATGTAGTAAGATAAGATAAGTCTATACATTGTTGACCAACACAGAGTAAAGACAGGTTGATTTACATACCTAGTTGGCTGGATGTGGATATCCTAAAGTGATATTTCAGACTCCTATCACAATCGACCCCAGGTAATCAACAGGGTCCTGATGTAGCCTACAAACAAACTGCTACGGCTATTTTGGCTGGGGTAGCCTACTGGAATACGAGTAAGAACACCTAAATGTAGGAATAATCAAAAAGGAATAAGCAAAGATAAAACGTGTCCACAAAAGAGGGTTCACATGTGCTAGAGAAAGATGATTAAAGAAATCACAGTTGTATAATGAAAAAAGTCAAACCCTAGAAGCCTACATGCATTGGCTGTGGGCAGACGTCTGTAACCTTTTCACCCACCTGACTTTAAGGCAATAAACTTTGGGAAAGAAGCCTCGTAACTACAAGCTGACCTGTGGATAAACTTGAGGAATAAGTAAGTAAAACTAAGCTATGTGGTGTAAGGTTTTATTTAAAAAAAACATACACAAGTGTCTTGAAACAGTAATAAGGTTTTCATGAACAAGGAAGTACATAGCATACATATGCATATCGCTACAAATTAAGGGTAATAACATGTTGAAACTGGAGCTGTAACTAAAGCTAAGTGTGATTTGGGAACACATGATGAAAGAACTTGTGTTGCCTCCATCTTTGGGGATGAATAATGAAATAAGCCGCCCTTTGACAAAACCACACAAAATAAATCACCTGCTTATATTCAAAAACACAAACTTCATTCAGGAGAAAAACAAACATGTATCTAATAAGCTTAAAATGTAATTAAAATAATCATACCAAAACAACCCTTCAACAATAGGTGAACGCAAATAAAAAAATCTATTTAAACGTAGACTACACGCTGTAGGGGAAATGGTACATAAATTTATTTTATGGTAAGTGTCCTAGTTGCTTGTGTTTAACTTTAGGCAGGTTTCTTTCGGGAAGTGACCTTCCTACCTGTTCGGGGCTTTGAGGTCTTCATTATGTTTACGGGGTCCGCCATGACAAACGACACCCCTTAGTGATTAACTTTTGACGTCCAAATCCTGGCTGGAGGGAATCGATACGGGGGGGTGATCTAGTAGCCGCAGTAGCCGCCGCCTCTCGGGTAGCCGCCGCCGCCGCCACCTCCCCGGGTGTAGGGGGCAGGGTTCCTCTGACCTCCGAAGGGTCCTCCTTTCATGGGACCGTAGCCAGAGGCGTGTTGGCCATAGGAGCCGAAGTCGTTGTAGCCGTTTCCGCCACCATAGCCGCTTCCTTGGTCTCCGTAGCCACCACCATAATGTCCTCCATAGCCACCATACCCTCCTCCTCCTCCGCCGCCGCCATTGTAGCCTCCGCCATTTCCGTAGTTGTAGTTTCCGCCATAGTCTCTGCCACTGAAGCCATTTTGACTTCCCCTCATGCCGCGGCCCGGCCTTCCTCGAGGCGCCATGCCGGATCTATTTGCCGCCTGCATCTCTTGCTTGGTGAGGGCTTTCTTCACCTCCACCTTATGTCCATTAATGGTGTGGAACTTCACTACCACAGCCTTGTCGGCAGCGTCGTGGTCGGTGAAGTAAACAAAGCCGAAGCCTCTCTTCTTACCGGTATCTTTCTCAGAGATGACTTCAGACTTTTCGATTTGACCATATTGTGAGAAATATTCGGTCAGGTGATCCTCTTCGATGTCGTCTTTCAGGCCACCGACAAATATTTTCTTCACCTTAGCGAGGGCCTCAGGCTTGTTGGCGTCTTCTCGCGACATGGCCCGCTTCACCTCAACCGAGTTGCCGTCGACGTTGTGCGGCCTAGCGTCCATGGCTGCGTCTGCCTCCTCCGGCGTCGAGTAGGTGACGAAGCCGAAGCAGCGAGACCTCTGCAGCTGCTTGTTCACCACCACAACGCAGTCGGTCAGAACCCCGTACTGCTCGAAGTGCTTACGCAGGCCATCGTCGTCTGTGTCCACGTTGAGGCCTCCGACGAAGAGTTTACAAAGCTGGTCAGACATCTTTGAGAAGCGATGAGATTGCAATGACTAGGCAAGAGCAACCATAGAATCCCAAAATGGTGGACGAGCCAGTAACGCAGTTAGATTTATATGGCACGCGCGTGACGTCAGACTAGCTTCATTGTCCAGAATGCCTTTTCCGGTGCTGTTAATTTAAAGAGACAGCGTGTTTAAAAAAAAAAAAAATTATAAAGCGTGCCTTTATGACGAATTAACACAAAACGACATAAAAATGCTATCAATTTTCTAAAAGTCTTGTTTGGGATACACCCGGGAGAATGTTTTTAACTTTTAGGGATTAACTGACATTAATTGTTTAACAGTAGACAGTAGTTGTTTTTGCTAGTTTTTCAGTCTAGTGTGCCTGCCTCAAATATTATTATCGTTTTAAGTTTATTTTAAATATTTAAGTAACCAATACTAAAATGAAAACCCAAAGGACACATATCACTTAGCAGAATAAAAGCTGTATTATAAAAGTTAAATTGACTTTTTGCTGAACAGGATTTCTTCAGTTATTTGCATCTCTATGGTGGATGTCACAAATATACCCTCCCCAAATGGAGCCTTAGTTTCAGGTGAGAAATCTGGCACATTTAAATTTCTATGTGAAGGGAGTAAAGCCGGGGGTGTATGAATCACACCCTCAGCCATCAAGAGTGGATAAAAGGAAACAAGACACACATAAGCAAAATTCAAAAGTCTGGTAAAATCTTTATGAGGCATATTGACCATGAAACAATCTTCCTATAGTCTAAGAACAGAAACACACTAGACGGTCCAAACGCATTCAATGACAGCAACATTTGATTTGTCAATGAACACAAATTCATGGATAAGCTTCATCTTCCTCAGTCTCACTGGCTTTGTATGGGGATTTAAGAGTGTGACTATTCATACTTTGATCATTTGTGCATTAATTCACACTCAAATTCCTCTGATCACCTCAATCGTTTATTCAATTTATTTTTTAACAAGGGCAAAAAAATAAATCAACAGTTATTTTATTCAAAAACAGCATCAAATTAAAATGTTTATTGAAATAATTAGAATGGCACACACACCACATGGACAAAAGTATTGGGACCTATCTTGGAATTGTGATAAATCAGCCCCTCAAGGTTAATTCTTCAGGAATTTTGTGGGAACACTTTGAGGAAGGGTCTTTTCTGCTCCCACTGCCCAAAGCAACATCCATACACGCATGCTTTGATGGGTTTGGTGTGGAAGAACAAGAGCCACAGTGACCTCACATGACACACTTCCAAAATATTGTTCAAGTCTTCCTGGAAGAATGGAAACTGCTCTTCACTTTGGTGTCCTAGTACCTTAGTCTGTGTGGTGTAATTCCCATGAAAAGTGCAATAAATAAGCAAATTTTCACATGGATGTGACAATGAAACCTTATTAAGCCAGGCAAAGGAAGACCACCGGTTCAAATTCATCAAGGACAACCATCATGAGAAGACTGACGAGAGATTATTAACATGACGTTCATGAGCAAGTTAGTAAGAAACAAGGAGTTAAACCACCACCGGTTCATAGCAGAGAAAAGACTTGTTCAGTCTGCTGTTCAGGAGGTTGGCCTCTGTAGTCTTTTCCCTCCCCCACAAAGCCTGCCTCCTATTTACATTTCAAAAGCCAGCCTGTTGCAGTCCTGATGATGGGGGGATGAAAGGCAAACGACACAGGCATGTGGATCTCCATCCAGCCACAGAGGAGTTGCGTCTCACACGCACAAACACACGCACGCACACACACAGTTGCTACCAAATGAGCTGTCCTCTCAGCGAGGAGTTAGTCTTGTTGAGCTCAGAGAGTGTATTCATCGGCTGTACTGAATTTGAACATCTACTTCCAGGAGTCTAGCGTTGAGTTGGTAAAGGCCTGTGAAAAGATGACCGTCTGGCCTCGTCCGATCTTGCGAGGGAAGCACCCAGTGACTCAGAGAAATAAAATGGCCCAATGAGTTCATCATGTCTTGGTGAAGGACACAAGAATGGGGGGTCTCCTGGTGTATTTGTGTGGTAGAGGCGAAAATTAGTGGATCACATCAGCTGAGCGACGACGGGCCTTTTTGCATCCTAATGGTGTTGCATCGCCGACATCATCACATGATGTAGACCTTCTCCGCCTGTGAGAAGTTGAAGACTTCTTTGGTTCTGGGACAAACCACCTTGTCATCTTGGCGGATGGACAGCAGCGACTGGTAGAGGAATAAAAAAAAAAACCAAAGTATTTAAAAGGACATCCGGAAAACGGCGTGTTGTCTGCGCTGCACTCACATTGTAGCCGTACACATAACCATTGGGCAGCATCATGGGGGGGTTGTTCTCGTTCATGACCTCTCCAGAGATCTTACACACTAGCCTGGAGTTGGCGCAGTGAGCCATGGGTAGAGGCTGGGCCAGCTTGTTTAGGGATTTACTGCACACGGGGCAGTCGGGGTTCTTGGAGGTACCGTCCTCTTTGTAGCACTGACTGAATGCATCATGGAGGTTAAGGGGTGGGGGGTCACTTATTTTGGTATCCATCACAACTTCTGACAAAAGAAACGCATACAAAACTGCCTGCTTACCAAATTTCATCAGATTGCACTTGTAAAACTGAAGACTGTCATGATAATCAATACATCACTTAACCGACAAAACGGTTTCTATGGATACTCATTCCACATTCCAAAAACATGCTAGGTTAATTGTCAACTCCAAATTGTCCATAGGTATGAATGTGAGTGTGAATGGTTGTTTGTCTATATGTGCCCTGTGATTGGCTGGCCACCAGTCCAGGATGTACCTCACCTTTCGCCCAGAGACACCTGGGATAATTGATGGATAGATGATTATTATGATTATATGTGTGTGTGTGTGTGTGTGTGTCGAGTATGGAGGGTGGGAAGGAGGGGCTTTCTTTTGTTTCTTTGTTTTTTCCTTTTAATTGTGGTAATTGTTTTAATTCTGTAAAGCGCTTTGTGTTGCATGTCTTTGCAGGAAAAGTGCTATACAAATAAAGTTGATTTGATTTGATTAATATATATGTAATTTAATGACTGAGAAATTAAATTACATTGAGTTTCCAATTTTTATAATTAATTTTTGATGACCCTTATTATACCATATATTATCATTACATTAATTTAAAAAATGTCTCAAAATAATGTTGACAATATTATTAATCAACAATAATTTGTAGAGCAATTGTAGTCCTAGAAGATGCCCCAACAACGATTTGGTAGTATGGAAGGATACGGCGTCTTGATGGCAGACAGGCCGGCCTGCAGCGTGATGGTGAAGACAGAGTTGTTCCCCAGCTGGTGCAGTCTGTAGTTGTCATATCGGAACTGTTGGATCAGCATCTTCCAGCGTGCCGGATCCAAAAGATCCTTTTGGGACAGTAAGGGGAACGAAAGACGAGATTCAGCAACCACTGGGAGTGACACGTTAATCAGTGTACTTTGCATTTGGAAGGAATTGTTTTACCAAAGGTCATGTGACTCCTTGTCAACCTACAGTATTTCACAAAAAGTGAGGTATTTTTTTGCAAATTTCTGCAAAATATTCAATCTTTATGTAGAGCAAAAATTATTTATTTTGCATTCTCAAGAGTTAAAATACAATGCTGAACTTCCAGCAACCAGTATGAAAGTAACACACCAGATCTCCATTCACACTAAAGCCCTTGTAACACCATTTGTGTTGCAATCAATCAATTTACATGACCACAGGATGGAAAATTTTGGCCCAAATTTGTACACGTGTACTCACGTATGTTGCCATTGGTTTAGACATTGTATTGACAGTGTATTGAGTTATTTTGAGGGGACAGCAAATTTAAATTAAAGCTGTACACTTGACTTGTTTATTTATTGTTGTCCCATGAAAAGATATAATAAAATATTTGCATAAATATGAGGTGTGTACTCACTTTAATGACATTCTGTACTGTTATTAAAGCAGTGTACTAGTCAGACTAATGGAGGTTTCACCTAGGTTAACAGTTTTGAGGTGGTGGGCGTCGGCACAGCATAGCCACCTCTAATGCACTCGGGGGTTGGGCTGAAAATAATTGCCAATCGCCAAAAAAAGGGGGGTGGGGGGCACTGCAAAAAAATAAAAAAACGTTTGGGAACCACTGTATTATTGTTAAACGATGTACTTAATTTCCAGACTCCCAATGAAACGCCCACATGATTACGTCATTTTATTGTCCCATTGAGTGACAGCTGTGTTACCTTGTATGGAGAGATGTGTGTATCTGAGGGGAAGGCCAGCATGCCCATCACCTGCCGAACTTCATCCAGCTGCCCACCTTCTGCTTGGCTGAAGTGTTTCCTTGCATGTCTGACGCACACAAGCACACCCAATTAGTATGAGGTGATGCGGATATTAAAGTGGTATTTGTAAACGCTCACGGTACCTGACGGCATCCATTCGTTTGTTTTGCCGGATCAGCTCAATGAACTCCTGAATCCTCAGACTGAACTCTAGACAGCTCTGTGGAAAAGACAAAGCAAAAGTTAGCGACAGTGTAAATGCTCACAGCAGACGACGACGACGACTAACGTGAGAACATTTTATTCCCGCTACAATATTATTATGACAGACACCTTCATCTTGCGAAGGCGGGATTTGTTATCATGGCACCAGGCTAAGCAGGTGGCTGTCTCCTGCCTCTCCAGGGATTCCTCCACTTCCTTTGCTGTGAGGAACATCTCAATGTTGACAAGATCCTGAAAAAGGAGGGTATATATATATATTCAACAGCCCGTGAAGTCACTGTGTGCTTCTCAGAACGACAGCGAAGGAGCCAAGCGGGAGTCACCTCGATGCCGCTCTGTCTGGCCAGCTTGACGGCAGTGTTGTAGTAGCCGCAGCGAAGCAGATGCTCCACCATCATGCGGTCCATGCGCTTCTTCTTCCACAAGTTGACGGAGGCTGGCTGGTCGCTGCTGTGCTCCTTCAGGTGCTCGATGCGCCGCTTGCACAGCTTGGCGCTTTCATCCTCCGCTTGGATGGACTCAGCAGCCTGTGGGACCCATTAAAAAAAAAAAACCAAACGTATATTAAAATGACTGCAAAACGATGTGAGTGGGTGGGGACATAGCGTCCCTGATGGCATTATTTTATTTAGCAATAATAACAGTGTTAATAATTGTATCAACCAGGCAGGTTTTTTTATAGTCAGGTATACTTAGTGTGTGCTTTACCTTTCTTTTCAGGGCGCTGAGTTTCTCCACCACTCCGTCCAGCAGGGACACCACGGAGTCGACCACAGGGAAGCTGCTGAGCGTCTTCTCCAGCTCGGCGACCACCATGGTGACGTGACTCGTCTCCCTGTCGATGTTCTTCTGGGCCGCTCGGAAGCGTTTGTTCAAAGTCTCGTAGGGCACCTGCAAGACAACGACCAGAAGAGGGGCGTTCAAGGTTTATTGTGGGAAACCGCAATGATACATATAAACTATTGTTAAGTATTAATCTAAAAATGCATTGACAATTGAATCCAATGTATCACCGGCTATTTCACACATTTGGTTGTTTGGCAACACAAACAAAATGAAGATTATGTGTTCTTTCTTGAATGCTCTGGTTTTGTCCGTGAACATTTTCTTGAGGAACTAAATCAGATTTGCAAAATATGTCAAACTCAATAGTCTGTGAATAATGACAATAAGGGCAACTGGAGGTACATATTTACGAGTTAGTACCGTATATGGACGAGTCAGTCAGTGATGGTGTTCATGTAAAATGCTCATTAAGGACACCATTTTCTCTATGATGGCTTCAGGAACTTAAGACCCAAGGTGTGAAATCAGGGCCAGCACAGCGTACACCATCAGAAGCCCTACAACTTAAATTCTGGAATTTGTTCTAATTACGTGTATATGTATTTAATTTCTAAAATTTTATCCAGTATTTAATTTCTAAAATTTTATCCAATCAGATTTCAGCTTCTACGTGTTGCCACGTCAATGTAATCTATCCAGGGCCATCAGAATCTGTAGCGCTGGCCCATGTCACTAAAACACAATTAGTAACGGGGCTGTTACTTTAAAAGGCACACATTAACGTTATTTAATTGGTTGGTTTACCATGCGCCTGAATGCATCATTACATGAACAGTGCAGAGCTTAATTAATCCACACTGTGTTGTGTATCGATCTGTGTGCCTTTTATGAACAAATAAGTGAGTTTCATATTTTATATATAAAAGGTTTGTTCAAGACTTCCACTAGATTTCTTCCAAATTTTATTTCTTTTTTTTGCCATGTTATGTTCTGAGATAAATATTGATTTTGAAATGCCCCATATAATGTCATATTGTAGAGGTTGGAGTTGTTCAAAGATGATGTGTTGAAAGGGAAAACGCATTCATACATAAATCATTTAATTATTAGTCATATTTTCTGGCTCCGGGCTGAGATGCCCAGTCCCATAGCTAAGGATTGGTTAAAACCAGATCAGACTAATAGACTAACAAACAGTTAACAGCGCGTTTACTGATTATTGGGACCACCTCCACAGCAGGCTTATGAGGTAAAGTAACTCCGGTTCACTTTAGAGATGGCTCGGACCTTACTAGGCCTTGGCTGGTGGGCTGATCATTCTCTCCAGCTCTAGCATTCCAGTTGCTTGTATCTTCTCCTTCTAATATTCAATTGTAAACCTTACTTGAGGCACTATCTGGGTGAACTTCGCTCGGCTAAAAAAAACAGTCAGGTCTGAAGCTTATTAGAAATTTCAAACAACATTTAAAAAAATGATTCATTGATATGGTTGGAGATCAAAAAAAGACAAAAGAGGGTGAATGATAAAAGCCTTCAACCAAATGTAGTGGAAAAAAATTCACATAAATCAAATCAACATATTAGACCAAGGTGAGGTTAACCTCTATAAGTCCCATAATGGCCAAATTAATGGAATTAGACTGTATTTCAATGTCTTACATGTACTGTATGTTCATCAGCTTGTTGTGTTACCACACACAGCTGACAAAAATAAATCCTATTTTAAAATGGACCTGAAACAGTATTTGTTGCAATGCAGACAAGCAGTTGTGACATCATTCCTGCACACATGCAATCTGCAGATGTGGGCACCCCCCCACCACCCCCATTTGGTGCCACTTCTAACCACGCAGACTTAAAATGGATCCCATCATCATCATCATTCCCTGACTGCAGCATGCTAAGCCAAGACACCTCAAAACACACACACACCCCAAAAGCTGACTTTAAACATGTGAGCTTTGTATTGCTACTCACGACGAGAAGCTCCAGACGAGGCAAAGGGGGGCTGAGAGTGGGAGAGATCCAGGCTGGTTCGTCTTTCAGCGGCGGTGTCGCAGCTCGTTATTATGGGTGAAGGCGGCGAGAGAGAGCGGGGCTGCACTCATTTTCTCTCGCTGGCCATTTTGTGGTGAACATTTGCTCCGCTGTGTGGCACAGTGAGGACGGGTTCTAACCCCCCCAAAAAATATCTCCCGTTCAGCCGCTAGGAATCAGTATGCATGAATGCTAAGCTAAGCTAACTAAAGCACGTCTTGCATGTCACTTTGCTGACGTCGCTGAGGAGATGGTCGACCAGTGTTCTGGTTCGTGTTCCATTTGGATCATGCTTGCAGCTGACAGTCAAAAAGATAACACAGTGACGCCAAAAAGCCAAACAACGCAGCTACGGACCGTCGTCAAATCCAGCAACAATACCACAGTGTGCCATGTTAAGATTGACATGTCATTTCAAAAAACACAATTTAATAACTAAGTAGCCGCGAATTCATCAAAACGAAACAGCCAGCATAAATAATCTGAACGCGGCCATTAAGGCTTGTAAACCAGCAAAGGATGTCCAGCTAGACTACAACATGTGTCCTCATGATGGGAGCAAGACAAGCATTTAATGGACGTGGTTGGCTAAGCTAGGTCGGCTAGCTTTAGCATCCGCTGTCAAGATCGTGACCAAATTACTGACAATCACACTTTCTGCCAGCAACGTCGCGGGTTTGGCCGACGCCACAGGCGATAAGCGGCCACTTCGTCGGAGTTGCGGTCGGTGTTTACCTTCAGGGTGGGGTATTCTTGGACTTTGAGAGCCATGGATAGTTGAGATGCTGTCTCCTGCACCGCCATCTTGGTTTGGTGGGTTTTTAAGGAGTTGTTTGTGTTTTTTTTTCTATCATGTCAGCGTGGCCTCACTGCTCACTACCGACATCTGCTGGTATGGTGTCAGCATCGACCAAAAATGGGGGACACATGCTGGGAACATGTTGATTTATTTATTCTTCATTTATTTTAAAAACATATTTTTTTATCAGTTAAATAAATAAACACATTTCAACATATATTTAGAAAATAAGTTATTCTATTTATGTAGTGAAGTTTTTGGATTTTTCTGTTAGTTTTATTGTCAAAAATTTACTTTAGCTATGTTAGTTACAGTTTGAGTTGAGGTAGCTGGGCTCTTCTTGTCTGTTAATAATAATAATAATAATAAATTTAATTTATAACGCACTTTACATCAAATAAATTATCACAAAGTGCAACATACATTTGTGTAAAGACATTTCACATCATTAGTTGTCACTCTTCTGATGTAACGAGACAATATTTGGGGGAGATAGGCATAACAGTCCTTCAACAACTCTATTATGATCACCCCCAGCAGTAAGTAAAAAGTATTAGTATCTGTACTGGAAATATTCTTCGGAGAAGTTAGCCAGCTCCGTAGTACTACATATACAAAGTTACCCTGGGAAAGAAGAAATCCCCCTTTGTAGTACAGGACTCAGTAACAAAAGCAAAGATTAAATTCTTATAAAACAGCCCTGTGCTCACATTTAAAACATCCCAATAATTGTTAAAAAAAAAGAAAAGAAAATCTAATACAGGGGTCTCAAACACGCGGCCCGCGGACACTAGTTTGAGGCCCCCGCCTTGATATGAAAGTTTAATGTTAGTGCGGCCCGCGCAAGTTTGATATGGATGCTGTATGGTATCATGTACCCAGAAAAAATGATTACGTTTGATTAATGTTCATGTTAAAGGTTAAATAACTGTTAATAGTTATCCTCCCTATCCGTGTGGAAGTGGTAAGTTTTTGGCTATTTAAGTTTAAAGGAAATAACTTGAAGGCTACCGTTTAGGTCGCTAGCTCTCTAGTTTGCGAGTTAGCATGTGTCTCAAGACCCTGCAGTTGCGCAATATGTTGTAAATAAAAAGAGTATAAATGTGACTATAGTCGTGTTTTGTCATGTCTACAGGGCTCTAATAATGCTTTGTTCATTTTAATTTGAAAAAAAATAATTTGTCTACCCACCAACTGTATGTGGTTTCTTAAGTTTTTATTATTTGCCGTTTTATTATTATTATTATATGTATTTATTTATTACTGATTGATTGATTTTCTTTATTCTTGATTTGTTTATTTATTTTTCATCTTATTTTGTGTAGAAAAATAAAAAGTAAGATATTTGAGAACAGTGGAAGGTTTTATCAGAGCTTTTCTTGTAGAAAATTGGAACCAACGCAAAGTTTTTTAAATTTTTTTGTTTTTAATTTTTTATTTTTTTTGAAAACCTCACCCAGACCTCACCCAAACGTCTCACCCAGACCCGAGCTCCAGTGGCCCCCAAGTAAATTGAGGCCTGGTCTAATACCTTGTTTAATTTCTGAATCTGCAAAATTGTAGATTATTGTCTTATTGAACAACATAAAAAGGAATTAAATTCATAAAACATTTGAGTAATGTCATCATTTAAACATCTCACTGAGAGCCCAAGCAGGATTCAGCAGTCAAGAAACCAGCCTACCATGCTGTACTTGCAGCTACGCCCACCTCTTTATTTTCCTGTTTCCATTGGCTGCTATCCAGCGTGGCACTGCGCTGATTGGCCGACACGCAAGGGTCTTAATGCCGCCCATCTCTGGAACAAAGTGGAAACAACACAGAGGGAGAGGAAGGTGATGCAAGGTTTGTGATGTATTATTTGGCCGGCGTACTTCCCGAGTTTTACTTGTGTGTATTTTGTGTGTATAATTGATAGCGGTGACAGTGTTTAAAGCTCAGCTTTGTATTGTGTTATGTTAACTATGTGTCAGTGTTGTGTTGAGTGTGTAGAGCTGAATGGTTATTATAGTTTGCCAAGTTGGAAGTGAGAATGTGAATCTTTGATGATGCATTCTGCCCTCAATCTTACATATTGAACAAGCTGCTTGTCAGCCCTCAAGCACAGCTTGAAGACCTATTTCAAAGGATTTGGCATTTGAAACACATTAATAAAAAAAAACCCCACTCATATCACTATGTACAAAGAACATCAGATCTCATTTAAATTTAACTCCTTGGCTACACAATGGTGCCTCAAAATTGAAACAACCGTAAGGTCATAAAGTAAAGAAAAATATGCTTTTTTAACCTTTTAATTCTGTGCAGCTATGGTAATGCTACTACGCAATGCATGCATCAATATACACATGCTGTGCAACCACGTAAAGAAAAGAACCAATTTTAGGAAAATAGCAGATAAATCAAACTATAAACACTTTGAATGTCCAAATACCAAAACCAAGGGACCACCTTTGATGTATCAAATGTATCTAAGTGGCCTCTGCATCCTTATTTTTTTTCCTATATGTGGATAAAGATGTGTGGTACCAATGATTCCAACAATCTGATTCTGAGTAAAATTCAGGTTGGTATCGACAATACTGATTTTAAACCGATACTGTCCAAATTTACCTGATGTGTGGTAAATTTGAAAATAAAAAGTCAAAAGAACATCACATTTGTTTACAATTCCTAAAGACGCCATCATCACAAGTGGTTGGAGATTCTGATTCCCTAAAAATGCAAAAAAAAAAAGCATTTTAATCAGTCAACGGCATTTCACACTGGACTGTTTTGTGAACATGCTTGCTGAAGCCCTACGCCTTCCCAATGTTACTTAGTTGTGTGGACAAGTCGGAAGAGCAAGCAGTAAGTAACAATTTATCATTATCATTTATCATTTATCACAGGGCACATATAGACAAACAACCATTCACACTCACATTCATACCTATGGACAATTTGGAGTGGCCAATTAACCTAGCATGTTTTTGGAATGTGGGAGGAAACCGGAGTACCCGGAGAAAACGCACGCATGCACGGGGAGAACATGCAAACTCCACACAGAGATGGCCGAGGGTGGAATTGAATACTAGTCTCCTAGCTGTGAGGTCTGCGCGCTAACCACTAGTCCGCCGTGCCGCCCTTATCATTGTCCTAATTGTGTTTATTTTGTGTAATTCATGGGGAAAAAGCGCTTGTCTGTGTAGTATTATAGCATAGAGGAAGCGGGGTTGCAAATAGTTGCACCCAAGTTTTTTACATACTGGTAGTGCCGCGGGCTGCGAGTGGTTAGCACGCAGAACTCACAACTAGGAGACCTGAGTTCAATTCCACCCTCAGCCATCTCTGTGTGGAGTTTGCATGTTTTCCCAGTGCATGCGTGGGTTTCCTCCCACATTCCACAAATATGCTAGGTTAATTGGCGACTCTGTGATTGGCTGGCCACCAGTCCAGGGTGTACCCCTCTTGCCTGAACACAGCTGGGATAGGCTCCAGCACCCCCACGACCGTCATGACGATAAGCGGTAGAAAATGAATGAATGAATGGTAGTGCTACAAAACACATTACATGTTACCTATGCTGTCGAAAAAAAATGCTAAAGCTACTTACCATTGAGAGACGTCTTGAAGTAACCTCTTTTCTTGAGAAAGTTCGGACTGCACAGTCTCCACTTCCTGATCTGATTCGGGATCCAATGTTAAATGCCAACATTTTAAAAAGATACTGTAAATCGCCATTTAATAACTCCTATAAAGTTGGCGGCACAAACTGAAAGAGTAAATACTGCCTGTTGGCAGGAAGAGTAAATAAAGAAATACTGCCATACTGCCACGGCCTCTTTGTGGAGTTTGCATGTTCTCCCCGTGCATGCGTGGGTTTTCTCCGGGTACTCCTGTTTCCTCCCACATTCCAAAAACAAGCTAGGTTAATTGGCGACTCCAAATTGTCCATAGGTATGAATGTGAGTGTGAATGGTTGTTTGTCTATATGTGCCCTGTGATTGGCTGGCCACCAGTCCAGGGTGTACCCCGCCTCTCGCCTGAAGACAGCTGGGATAGGCTCCAGCACCCCTGCGACCCTCGTGAGGATAAGCGGTAGAAAATGAATGAATGAATGAAAGGATGCTGAATATGTGCAGATTCTGGAAGAACTAGTCCATAATTCAATACAAAAGGCTGAAAAACGAGCATAATAAAGTCAAACACTGTTGTTACTTGTTATGAACGGGATAGTTTTGTATTGAATTCACATTTCACATTGGCTAAATGTTAAACCAGATGCATAATAACAATGCCAACATTGTCTCCTACAGCATTTGACTTAATTGTATGGTCATATCACCTTGTGCTTTTTTAAAAATAAAAAAATAAAAAAAATGTATTATGGAAAGCAGGAAGTGAACAAATGTAACAGTTACTGATTGTAAAAGTACCAGATGGAGGGGTAGGATTTAATAAGCTTTGCTTCTTCCTACTCCTTTTGGACATGTGGAACTGTGAACTGATTATGTGATGCGTACAATTGTAATCTGATGCATGTTCAAATGAAATTAAACCATTAGCATTACCATAATTTTCGATAGAGCTCTTGCATTGGATTGAATGATCATATACAGTGATCTCATATAGACAAACTGCTGCTCTAAGCAATCTACGTCCACAGCAGCCGTGTAAGCTCTGAAAACGCACACGCATACTCTTTGCTTGATGGATACTGACAGGCAGCTGCAGCCGCTGCGAATGAGAGAGAGCAGATTGTAGCGAAAATGAGATTTGAGTCTGTTAAAAGAGAGTGGCAGACACCATACACTGCAGGTACTAATAATATATGACCCTTGGACTGGATGGACTGATAGTAGAGCTTAAAGGAGCAGCCTGATAGAAGAGGTGAGGAAAACTGAGCTTAACTGAGTAATGAAAGTGTAAAGAACCAAATTGGAATCGGGACACAGAATTACATCCTGCGTTACGGCATTTTTGATAGGACCAATTTGCATCGGTTTGCAACCAGGCCGCATGGCTGAAGGTGTGTTTCTCACAAATACTTGCCTCAGTGCCACTTGCTGGTGGAGACGCAACGTGTGGAGAGATAGTGAGGCATCCACAGATGGGGGGGAAACTGTGAAAGAGACACACAAGAGGGGAAGGGGGAGGGGCGCTTATAGGTGAGGATGGAGGAGGAATGACTGCAGTGGGCACAAACAGAGAGGCTGGAGGATGTGGAGTACATGAAACGTGCACATTAATACACATTTAATGAATGCGCTAGTTTAGCCACATTTACATAAGACTGTAATAATATTATCAACTAGAAAATTCCCGCGGAAATTTTGATGGGCTTGCCACCTGTGCTGTGGACCTCGGGCCCGGTGTGCCAACGGCTACCGTGCTAGCACCTAGCAAGAAAGCCTCAAGTACCGAAAAGGTTGATGCAGTCCCATAGTGTCCCCACATCATGCCATGTGTCTGTTTGCCTTTAGACATGAGTAAATAAGCTTAAATGCTAACATGCAAACGGCTACCATGCTGGCACCTAGCAAGACAGCCTCAGGTTCCGAAAAGTTTGGGGCAGTCCCAAAGTGTCCCCACATCATGCCACCTGTGCATTTGCCTTTAGACATGAGTACATTTGCTAAAATGCTAAAATGCTAACAATCATCATGCTAGCACCTAGGAAGAGGCCCTCAAGTTTAGAAACTGCCAAGGTTGTCCTATAACCTCCCTGCATCTTACCATGTGTGTATTTCCCTTTAGACATGATTAAATTGGCTAAAATGCTAACTTGCTAGCAGTCATCATGATAGCACCTAGCAAGAGAGCCTCAAGGTTAGAAAGTGCCAAGGTTGTCCTATAACCTCCCTACATCATGCCATGTGTGTATTTGCCTTTAGACATGAGTAAATTAGCTAAAATGCTAAAATGCTGACAGTCATCATGCTAGCACCTAGCAAAACAGTCTCAAGGTCAGAAAGTGCCAAGGTTGTCCTATGACCTCCCTACATCATGCCATGTGTGTATTTGTCTTTAGACATGAGTAAATTAGCTAAAATGCTAACATGCTAACGGCTACCATGCTAGCACCTAGGAAGAGGCCCTCAAGTTTAGAAACTGCCAAGGTTGTCCTATAACCTCCCTGCATCATACCATGTGTGTATTTCCCTTTAGACATGATTAAATTGGCTAAAATGCTAACTTGCTAGCAGTCATCATGATAGCACCTAGCAAGAGAGCCTCAAGGTTAGAAAGTGCCAAGGTTGTCCTATAACCTCCCTACATCATGCCATGTGTGTATTTGCCTTTAGACATGAGTAAATTAGCTAAAATGCTAAAATGCTGACAGTCATCATGCTAGCACCTAGCAAAACAGTCTCAAGGTCAGAAAGTGCCAAGGTTGTCCTATGACCTCCCTACATCATGCCATGTGTGTAATTGTCTTTAGACATGAGTAAATTAGCTAAAATGCTAACATGCTAACGGCTACCATGCTAGCACCTAGGAAGAGGCCCTCAAGTTTAGAAAATGCCAAGGTTGTCCTATAACCTCCCTGCATCTTACCATGTGTGTATTTCCCTATAGACATGAGTAAATTGGCTAAAATGCTAACTTGCTAGCAGTCATCATGATAGCACCTAGCAAGAGAGCCTCAAGGTTAGAAAGTGCCAAGGTTGTCCTATAACCTCCCTACATCATGCCATGTGTGTATTTGCCTTTAGACATGAGTAAATTAGATAAATTGCTAAAATGCTGACAGTCATCATGCTAGCACCTAGCAAGACAGTCTCAAGGTCAGAAAGTGCCAAGGTTGTCCTATGACCTCCCTACATCATGCCATGTGTGTATTTGTCTTTAGACATGAGTAAATTAGCTAAAATGCTAACATGCTAACGGCTACCATGCTAGCACCTAGGAAGAGGCCCTCAAGTTTAGAAACTGCCAAGGTTGTCCTATAACCTCCCTGCATCTTACCATGTGTGTATTTCCCTATAGACATGAGTAAATTGGCTAAAATGCTAACTTGCTAGCAGTCATCATGATAGCACCTAGCAAGAGAGCCTCAAGTTTAGAAAGTGCCAAGGTTGTCCTATAACCTCCCTGCATCATGCCATGTGTGTATTTGCCTTTAGACATGAGTTAATTAGCTAAAATGCTAACATGCTAACAGTCATCATGCTAGCACCTAGCAATAGAGCCTCAAGTTTAGAAAGTGCCAAGGTTGTCCTATAACCTCCCTACATCACGCCATGTGTGTATTTGCCTTTAGACATGTAAAAAAAAAACAATAAAAGGCCGTATAATGGACCTTCTTATTAAGTCATCAAAGACATATCCAACATAGTAAGCCTAAAGTTAGCAAATTATTGTCTGTTATCTGTCTATGTGGGTATATTTCACACATAGCAAATGGTGATTAATCATGTTTAATGAGTTGGAAAACATTAATTTTTAACAATTAATTTGATTAAAATTTGTAATCATTTAACAAACCCACTACGCATCAGCAAATACAAATAGACATTGAAAGGGTGAAGGAAAATACATTTCTGGGGATCACAAATGATGAAAATATGAGCTGGAAACCTCATATTACGAATATACAACATAAGGTTGCCAGAAATATTTCAATATTGAACAAAGCTAAATGTGTTCTCAATCAGAAATCACTCCACGCTCTTTATTGCTCTCTGGTTCTACCATATCTTACTTATTGTGTGGAAATATGGGCTAATAACTATAAAAGCAATCTTCACTCACTAAATGTACTGCAAAAAAGGTCAGTAAGGATAATTCATAATGCCGCCTACAGAGAACATACTAACTCCTTATTTCTAAAATCACAAATACTTCAACTTGCTGATATAGTTAATCTTCAAACAGCTAAAATAATGCATAAGGCTAAAAAATAAGCAATTAGCTAAAAATGTCATCCAATACTTCTCTACAAGAGAGGAGAAATATGATCTCAGGGAAGAAGTACATTTGAAACACTTCTATGCTAGGACTACGTTATGCTAGCCATAGCATTTCAGTATGTGGAATCAAACTATGGAATGGATTGAGTAAGGAAATCAAACAATGCACAACGATGAGCCAATTCAAGAAACAATACAAGCAGTTGATGTTTGCTAAATACAAGGATGAAGAGTCTTGAACCAGTCATGATGTGCTATACATATCACTATATTGACACTTACTATGGTACCCATTATGGCATTGGATGCTCATATCACCTCCTACTTCGGTATGTGACAAAAATTAAAATAAAAATGAAAATTCTTTTTTTTAATTTTAATTAATTTTAATTATTTTTAATTAATTTTAATTAATTTTAATTATTTTTAAAATTAATTTTAATTATTTTGTAAATTAATTTTAATTATTTTGTAAATTAATTTTAATTTTAATTTTAATTTTAATTTTAATTTTAATTTTAATTTTAATTTTAATTTTAATTTTAATTTTAATTTTAATTTTAATTTTAATTTTAATTTTAATTAAAAAAAACCCTTAAACTATATTAAGAAAGCAGGAAGTGAACAAATGTAACAGTTACTGATTGTAAAAGTACCAGATGGGGGGGTAGGATTTAATAAGCTTTGCTTCTTCCTACTCCTTTTGGACATGTGGAACTGTGAACTGATTATGTGATGCATTCAATTGTAATCTGATGCATGTTCAAATGAAATTAAACCATTACCATTACTAGTAATATAATAAATAGTTCTGCATCTTTATTGTTCCCCTGTGATAACCGGCCGTCTGAGTGAAACCAACATCCCTGCGTCCCCTCCAAGGTGCGTGTTTAAATCAGAATCCTCTTCCACCAGCCGTTATTTAGTTTTTCCCTCTATGTGCTGACACGAGTCGCAATGCTACCCTGCAACAATTTCAGTCTTGCTGCATGCGTATTTGCAGTGAGAGTGGTCACGTGGATGGTCACCTTACTGTTATCAGGTTGTCAGGGATAATTTGGTGTCAAGACCAGCCTCACATTGCATTTGTAGACCTGACACCAGATTTTCTTAAGACCACAACAAGCCCTGTTTGGTTTGGACGGATGCAAGATGAGGATATCAGCAATTGTTCCAGACAAATCAAAAACCTGCAAGTGCACAGCCAAAAGGAACTTCCTCCACTTGGTGTCTGGGTCCACCCTTGGAGAAAAGAATTGGAGCTCAGCGTACAGCCGCTACGCTTTCATATCAAGAGGAGCCAGTCGAGGCCTTCCTGGTGAGGTGTTCGAGACAAGCCCAATCGGGAGAAGGCCCCCTGGGCAGACCAAGGACACGCTGAAGAGATTATGTTTCACGGCCGCTTGTCTGGGAATGCCTCGGTGTCCCCACTGACTGGACTTAAAGAGGTCGGATAAGTGGAAGAAAATGGATGGCTGGATTCACGTCAGTGTTATTGTGTTTTGGTCTTCCCTCACTACCAGGTTGGACATCCCAACAGGACCATCACTTAACCATGTGGTGTGGATTCAGCCATTATGATCTTAGTGAGCAATTAGATAGAATAGAATGTGACCTTTGCTGACCTTTGACCTGTCGTCACAAGCAGTGAAGATGTGATCTGAGAGATTCGAGCTGTTTAACTAGTTAGGGGGTGACCTCTGTGGAAGTTGGGGGTGTGGGGCTGCTCGAGGGGCATTTCAGGGCACTCCTCGTTGAGTTGACAAGTGGTCAAAAGTGAAGGAGAGTCATGTGACCAGAAAAAACAGGTTCAAACAAGCTGTATGTGTTCAATACATCCGTACCATGTAGCTACAATTTATTGTTCTACAGTTTATGCATGTCCAAAAGGAGTAGGAAGAAGCAAAGCTTATTAAATCCTCCCCCTCCATCTGGTACTTTTACAATCAGTAACTGTTACATTTGTTCACTTCCTTCTTTCCTAATATAGTTTAAGGTATTTTTTTTAATTTAGTTTTATTTTTTTTTTGTATATGTAGTACTACGGAACTTCTCCGAAGGATATGTCCAATACAGATACTAATACTTTTTACTTACTGCTGGGGATGGTCATAACAGGGTTGTTGAAGGACTGTTTTGCCTCTCTCCCCCAAATATTGTCTCGTTCCATCAGAAAAGTGACAACTAATGATGTGAAAGGTCTTAACAGACAAGAAGAGCCCAGCTACCTCAACTCAAACCGTAACTAACATAGCTAAAGTAATGGTAATGGTTTAATTTCATTTGAACATGCATCAGATTACAATTGAATGCATCACATAATCAGTTCACAGTTCCACATGTCCAAAAGGAGTAGGAAGAAGCAAAGCTTATTAAATCCTACCCCTCCATCTGGTACTTTTACAATCAGTAACTGTTACATTTGTTCACTTCCTGCTTTCCTAATACAGTTTGAGTTTTGTATTTGTTATTTTTTTGTCACGTACATAAGTACGATATGATATGACCATACAATGACATAATGGGTACCATAGTAACCGTCAATATAAAAACTGTCAATATAAAAATGGCTAAATTAACATTTTTTTTTACATTTGTTCACTTTCTGCTTTCCTAATATAGTTTACGTTATTTTTTGAATTTTATTTTTGTCACGTACCAAAGTAGGAGGTGATATGAGCATCCAATGCCATAATGGGTACCATAGTGCGTGTCAATATAGTGATATGTATAGCACATCATGACTGGTTCAAGACTCTTCATCCTTGTATTTAGCAAACATCAACTGCTTGTATTGTTTCTTGAATTGGCTCATCGTTGTGCATTGTTTGATTTCCTTACTCAATCCATTCCATAGTTTGATTCCACATACTGAAATGCTGAAAGTGTGTAGTGTAGTGTAGTGTAGTGTAGTGTAGTGTAGTGTGTGTCTCTGTCTAACTAAAAAAGCCGGTTTGGTTATTCAAACACATTCCAGTTCTTGTCATGAAAATATTTAATTAAGACACAGTTGTTTATTAAAAAAACAAGAGTTTAAAAAAAACCCTTAGGACTAATTTTTTTTTTTTTAAATCACTTCAATAGTCTAAAACTGTGTCCTTTTAAAGAAAGTATCAGAAACAAGTTTGTCCTCTCTTGCAACAGCCTTGTAATTGCATAACTCTTTTTTTTTTCTTTCCTTGCGCTTTAGTAGACAAAAGATGATTTTTGGTTCGGGTTAGCTCCTCCCCAGTTTTGCTTGCTTGGATTCAAACACACACATGCACACACACTCACACACACTCACACACACACACACACACACACACACACACACCATCTCTTTCACATCGGCCTTCCTGCCCTCCCTTAAATACAGCAGTGCTTGTATTGGCTGGGTTTGCTTTGCTTGGGCCTGACACAGACATAGAGAGAGAGGGAGGGACGGGGAGATTTGCTGTAGCAGAAAGTGGAAAAAAAAAAAAAATCGTAGGGAGGGGTGAGGCACACCGAGAGTGAGCGAGCGAGTGGCGGGGACGGAAGGGAAGGCAGAGCGAGGAGAGGGGGAGCACATGTGTATGCTTGTCACTGAGGGAGGTGAGGTAGTTGGCCGCGGCCGCCATATGCTGACTGGATTGTTGTTCATATGCGCTGCGTGAAGACTTGCATGGGGAACACGTCATGGGAAGCTCACATCTCCTCAACAAAGGCATGCCTCTAGGTAAACAGCAAGCTTTCGTGTGTGTGTGTGTGTGTGTGTGTGTGCCAATATTTGTGAACTCCTCCCCTCCCCCTTTTTCTCTTTTCCCTCCCTGTGCTTCCTTTAATTCTGCCATACTATTATTATCTTTTCATCTATTCAGTCTCTCGCTCACCTCACAAGAATGCTTAGCCTTTTATTTTGCTGCTGTGTGTGTATGTGTGTGTGTGTGTGTGTGTGAGAGACGAGGCAAGCCTCTGCTATTGAAGGCTGCTTGAACATCTCGTATAGGTGGTGACTTAAAAAATGAGCCGTTTTCTTCGAGGGCTGGCGTGAACCTGACACATATTTTCCCTTTTCATTGTGTTTCTTTCATGCCGTGTCTTGAATGTCACTCGTTACAATTCAAACACACACTCGAGGGCAGGAACGTGCCCACAAACACGCACACAGGTGCGACTACGGCTGGAAAAGACTGTTCTAGAAAAGAGAATGGGCGGGTGAGAATGGATGTGAATGGATGTGCATGGTGGAGATTTTGACATCTGTGATGTCATCAACAGGCTGCGGGCGATGTTGAGGATAAAAGTGGATGCTGTGATGTTTGTTTTTTTTTTTTATACTATTGCATCCTTCTTCAAGACCGGGGGGGGGGGGGGGGGGGCTGTGTCCCACAGCTCGAGAGTCCAAGGTCACAGGAAATAACATCCATCACTTACGGCTCAGAGAGAATCACCACCGCCGATCTATAAAACACGGCATTGATCTGCTTTCCACACAAAAGTGAAGCTCATTCAAGCTTTCGATGGCCGTTTCTGATCTGATTGGGAATTTAGATTAGAAAACCGTCACACTTGGAGTCCAACTGAATGGACTACAACATGATACAGCTTCACTGGATAAAAACAGATACAAGGTTAGGTTCATTGAAAGTCAACTCCTGCAATATTGCAATATTGTGCAGGGTGTTTGATCGTATGCTATCATTCAAATTATGAAGCGATTTCACTCCACTTAGAAGTGAACACTAGTGTAGTTCTGGTTAGAACACTTCACATACAAATGGCAGAGCAACAACCAAAACACAGGAAAATCAAAAAGCTAGAACAGTTGCGTTCGGCACAGTCTGCACACCATGGACTACGTGAACTACAATTTGCAAGTCAAGTCCACATCGTTTCGGGGACATATATTACCGTGACACAGTCTCAACAACACAATCTTATTCTGGTTGAATAATGCAGGAACTTAAAGGAAATACATTAGTGTCATTTATTAATTTTGCGAAAATACTACAAGAGCTGACACGATGAAGGCCAAGGCGGCGCCAACCTAATCGGGATTTTACATGGTGCCCTGGTGACCCCCTCCATCACCGATTTACATACAAAAGACACTGAATGTCATTAATTTGCAAAATAACATATGACCTAATTATTGGCGCCCCCTGGAGGCCAGAATGCCCTTAGCATCCATTCGTCTATCTTTCCTAACAAATTACGTAAATTACGGCGGCCGAGTGGTTAGCGCGCAGACCTCACAGCTAGGAGACCAGGGTTCAATTCCACCCTCGCATGTTCTTGCATGTTCTCCCCGTGCATGCGTTGGTTTTCTTCAGGTACTCCGGTTTCCTCCCACATTCCAAAAAAAAAACATGCTAGGTTAATTGGCGACTCCAAATTGTGTAGGTATGAATGTGAGTGTGAATGGTTGTTTGTCTATATGTGCCCTGTGATTGGCTGGCCACCAGTCCAGGGTGTATCCAGAATAGGCTCCAGCACCCCTGCGACCCTCGTGAGGAAAAGCAGTAGAAAATGAATGAATGAATGAATGAATATTTCTGGTTGAATAATGCAAGAACTTAAAGGAAATACATTACAGTGTCATTTATTAATCTTGTGAAAATACAGCGGCGCCAACCTGGTGACCCCCTCCATCGCCGATTTACATACAAAAGACACTGAATGTCATTAATTTGCAAAATAACATATGACCTAATTCTTGGCGCCCCCTGGAGGCCAGAATGCCCTTAGCATCCATTCGTCTATCTTTCCTAATTGACCAGCAGGCTCTGCTAACAAATTCATTCATTCATTTTCTACCGCTTTTTCCTCACGCGGGTCGCGGGGGTGCTGGAGCCTATGCCAGCTGTCTTTGGGCGAGAGGCGGGGTACACCCTGGACTGGTGGCCAGCCAATCACAGGGCACATATAGACAAACAACCATTCACACTCACATTCATACCTATGGACAATTTGGAGTGGCCAATTAACCTAGCATGTTTTTGGAATGTGGGAGGAAACCGGAGTACCCGGAGAAAACCCACGCATGCACAGGGAGAACATGCAAACTCCACACAGAGATGGCCGAGGGTGGAATTGAACCCTGGTCTCCTAGCTGTGAGGTCTGCGCGCTAACCACTAGTCCACCGTGCCACCCTGCTAAGAAATTACGTAAGGTGGAATGGAATCCACAGAAAAGATTTGTGTTTATTTTCTAAACCCTGAGTTTGAATCCGTCAGTGACTGTTTCTTGTTGACATTTTGCTAATTAGCAGTCATGTGTTATGGAACTTGGAGAAGAATCTCTTCTCTAATCGTATTCATCTATAGCTAATGTGTAAGCGCAGCCAGGGAATAGAACAGTACATCTACTGTACATGCAACTACATCGTCATGCTGAATTGCTGTGACACGAGGCTGCGGGCAAACCTGTTGGCCTGCACTTCACAACACTAAGGTCCAGTTATTGCGGCTACAACAGCTTCCACTCATCTGACAAGATGTGTCTATGGCTATATTTTTGTCCGTTCCTGAGGTCAGAGGTCACTAATGTTAGACATAATTGTCTAATTGTTCCACATCTCTGTCCTCCAAACGTACAACTCTCTAAAATGTCTTGAGAGCATGAAGAATCATGATTCAAGGCAGGGTCAGCGGTCTAGTTATCATGCTGAATAATTGATTTGCACTGTTTCCTGATACTTATACTTCCATACTAGTATACTTCCATACTAGTATGGATGCTACAAATAGATATGCATCCAAATGTACATCCAGATATTCTGCATTCCAATACATGATTAAAGCACAAGAGTACATTGTAAGAGTGTAAGACAGTGTAACAGTGTAACAGTGTAAATGATCTACCTATAATGGACAACATTTGAGCCCATCGTCCAGTGGAACACATTCATTCATTTATGAGGCAGAGCGCTAAACTTTTAGAAAATCTTTTAGAAGATTTGGATTTATTTTTCAAGGCAAGAATATTGTGTTCTATGGTTATACTATGGAAAAAACATATTTCATCAGGAAAAAAAGTTTGTTTCTACCTTTTTCCGTTCTTTAGTAATCAGCAGTAAAGCAGTAAAACATAGGTAAGTTTTAGGAAAATATCAGTTCCCAACAAAAAAGGGATAAAAAGAGAATTAAAAAAAAACTTTCAGCTAGACACTTTTTTTTGCTTTTGCGACAGTTCAAATATCTAAATAACTATAACACAACTCTGGACTGGTTTTAGGAAAATATCAGTTCCCAACAAAAAAAGGGAGAAAAAGAGATTTTTTTGGAAAACTTTCAGTTTGACCCTTTTTTTTGCTTTTGCGACAGTTCAAATAGCTAAATAACTATAACACAACTCTGGACTGGTGGCCAGCCAATCACAGGGCACATATAGACAAACAACCATTCACACTCACATTCATACCTATGGACAATTTGGAGTGGCCAATTAACCTAGCATGTTTTTGGAATGTGGGAGGAAACCGGAGTACCCGGAGAAAACCCACGCATGCACAGGGAGAACATGCAAACTCCACACAGAGATGGCCGAGGGTGGAATTGAACTTGTGTCTCCTAGCTGTGAGGTCTGCGTGCTAACCACTCAACCACCGTGCAGCCTCAGTGGAACACAGATACAGTAAATAATCTGTGTGTCTGATATATGTATGCTAATATATCTGATGTTACACAGTCTATTTTGGTCAAAAAGATGTCCTACTGAACTGCCCATCACTGATGTTGGTCTGTCTTGTTCCCTGAGAGTTACTGAATGATAGGCCAGCAGGGCCCACCCACTTGCTCTCCCTGCCAGCAGATGTTTTTTTTCCATCTTTAAATGTCACTCACAGCAAGTCAGAGAGGGATTTTACTCTGATTGCACATTTTCCAAGCAGCACCATTTCTATACTGTCAGATGTAATTTAGTGTATTACTTTTGGCTGAGTCATTAGTGTCCAGATGCAGGCTTTCAGAGCAAAACTTCGGTTTTCTATGTCAACCATCGCAGACTGATCAGGATTGTACAACAAAGTAAAGCCATAGATGGATGGATGAGACTAGAGTTGTGGCCCCACAAGCCATTACAAAGCATTTTTGGACTCTGACAGCTCCCATCAGTTAGCCTGAGGCAAATGAAAGATAGACAGTTGGTGCCAGTACTTGTGAATATTACAAGAGGTCAGGGAGCCAAGAGATGGATGAAGTTTGAGGGGAAAAAGTGAGTAGAATGAGAAGAAAATCTGTGCAATTATTAAATACAATGAATGAATTTAAAGCAGGGGTCTCAAACTCAATTTACCTGGGGGCCACTGGAGCTAGGGTCTGGGCAAGGCTGGGCCGCATCAGGTTTTCCAAAAAACAACAAAAACGCATTTATTAAAAACAGAAAAATATACAAACTTTTTCAGTGCTTTGGTTCCGATTTTCTACAATAAAAGCTCTGATAAAACATTCCACTGTTCTCAAATGTCTTACTTTTTATTTTTACAAAATAAGATGAAAAATAAGAGAATAAGAAAAGAAAAATAAGAATAAAGAAAATCAATCAATCAGTAATAAATAAATAAATATAATAATAATAATAATAATAAAAACTTAAGAAACCACATATAGTTGGTGGGTATTAAATTATTTTTTAAATTAAAATTAAAATGAACAAAGCATTATTAGAGCCCTGTAGACATGACAAAACACGACTAGTCACATTTATACTTTTTTTTTATTTACAACATATTCCGCAACTGCAGGGTCTTGAGACACATGCTAACTCGCAAACTAGAGAGCTAGCGACGGTAGCCTTCAAGTTATTTCCTTTAAACTTAAATAGCCAAAAACTTACCACTTCCACACGGATAGGGAGGATAACTCATTCATTCATTCATCTTCTACCGCTTTTTCCTCACGAGGGTCGCGGGGGGTGCTGGAGCCTATCCCAGCTGTCTTCGGGCGAGAGGCGGGGTACACCCTGGACTGGTGGCCAGCCAATCACAGGGCACATATAGACAAACAACCATTCACACTCACATTCATACCTATGGACAATTTGGCATGTTTAGCATGTTTAGCATAAACATTTAGCATGTTTTTGGAATGTGGGAGGAAACCGGAGTACCCAGAGAAAACCCACGCATGCACGGGGAGAACATGCAAACTCCACACAGAGATGGCCGAGGGTGGAATTGAACTCTGGTCTCCTAGTCTGAGCGCTAACCACTAGACCGCCGTGCTGCCCTCCTTTAAACTTAAATAGCCAAAAACTTACCACTTCCACACGGATAGGGAGGATAACTATTAACAGTTATTTAACCTTTAACATGAACATTAATCAAACGTAATAATTTTTTCTGGGTACATGATACCATACAGCATCCATATCAAACTTGCGCGGTTCGCACTAACATTAAACTTTTATATCAAGGCGGGGGCCTCAAACTAAAAACACATCTGGCCCGCGGGCCGCATGTTTGAGACCCCTGATTTAAAGGGTATTCAATGAGACTGAAATGTACAGTGTACATTTAGGGGTTTGATCAATGAGTGGGTATGTTTGTTGTCTCTGTAGAATAGACATAGAGAACTAAGGAGTGTGTTATCATTTAGTGCACTCAGCAGTCAATGCTGCTGGTCCTCCCAGGGTCACACTTGCTGCTGGAATGACAGCTATTTCCTCTCTCACTGTAACCAAATGGGATCCGTACAATAACTCGGAATCCCTTCTTTTCTCCCAAAACACGACTCTAAACATGGTGCACTTTTGTCTTAAAGGTCAATTCTATATTTTTCCCTGAAGTATCTTTTTTTTCCGAAGCCCTACAGTCCAGAGAACTTTTATCTTCTGCCAATTTACTGCTCATAAATAAGATGGTCTCTGGTATGGATCAGTCAACACCAGAGTTCCTTCTGCTCAAGCTGAACGTGAGGATCTTAGCTATGGTCCATTGATTCTGCACTGACGTGTAAGTGCAGTGGCCTCCAGGAAAATCCTATTATAGAAAGATCATGTTTTACCAGGGCACATCAGAGACTGCATGAACATGTATTTAAATTTCATCTTGTTGGTCTCCCTTCACTGTGGAGCAGCTTCATTGGATCATGTTTCATTGTGGAATCTGATGTTGCTGATAAGAATGTGATGCAGAGGTGAGATGGTGCTCAACTATGAGCTTTCTTTGCTGGGAAAGGACTAATCCCAGGAGTGCTGGATCACAAATGTTGCTATCATTACCATTATTTCTCCTGCTTGTAACCTGGCTATATTATATAATAATATAAAGTTCACAGTTCCACATGTCCAAAAGGAGTAGGAAGAAGCAAAGCTTATTAAATCCTCCCCCTCCATCTGGTACTTTTACAATCAGTAACTGTTACATTTGTTCACTTCCTGCTTTCCTAATATAGTTTAAGTTTTTTTTTTACTTTATTTTATTCATTTTTATAGGGCGGCACGGTGGACGAGTGGTTAGCGCGCAGACCTCACAGCTAGGAGACCAGGGTTCAATTCCACCCTCTGCCATCTCTGTGTGGAGTTTGCATGTTCTCCCCGTGCATGCGTGGGTTTTCTCCGGGTACTCCGGTTTCCTCCCACATTCCAAAAACATGCTAGGTTAATTGGCCACTCCAAATTGTCCATAGGTATGAATGTGAGTGTGAATGGTTGTTTGTCTATATGTGCCCTGTGATTGGCTGGCCACCAGTCCAGGGTGTACCCCGCCTCTCGGCCGAAGACAGCTGGGATAGGCTCCAGCACGCCCCGCGACCCTCGTGAGGAAAAGCGGTAGAAAATGAATGAATGAATAAAGTAGAATTTGTTAAAAATAACACTAAGTGCTGCAACGTCAACAGTTTATTTTAGATAAGCGCATGTTCCCTGGAGCTAATATTACATACGTATTCAGCCAATTTCACTTGCCAGGAATAAACTTAGACTTATTACAAATGTCAGTTTTCCTCCCACATATGTATCTTACTGTTTCAGTTAAAAAATATGTATCATCTCATTTATTATTTCAGTTTGTAGGTGTTGCAAAGTAAAGCAAAGTAAAGATGCAAGCAACACACCTGACCGCAAAGGAGAAAGAAAGTCCTTGAAAAATCCCATTGAGGCCGTGGTGTAGTGGTTAGCATTAAGGACTTCGGAACAAACACCCTGGGTTCGAATCTCCCCTAGTATTCGCCAGGAAGGGCATCCGGAATATAAAGTGTTCAAACCAACATCATTATGCGGATCAAAAGATCCGCTGTGGTGTCAAGTCAATCAAGAAAAAGCCAACAGAAACAAACAATCAAGACTGGTTCTTTGGAATATTTGGCACCGAGGCCAATAGAGTGATGTCAGAATTGGAATTTAAAGCGGACTCTTTAATAACTTGGCTACTTTATTGGCGTGTGCTCTCATGCAACAGGAAAACTCTATGACTCCATCTGAAGGCCATTTGAGAAGATCCAGGAAGATTGCCAGTGGAAAGACAGAAGTAGTATTTAATGGAGGCATCAGTCTGCTAAAAACAGATGCAGAACAGTTAGAAAAGGAGGATGGATCATCTCGAGATCAACAAAATCTTGCTACCACAATTCAGATTGCCAAATCATAGTCTCTCAGGATTGACCGTACATTTGAGAGAACCAATGAGGTCCACTGATATGGCAATGAAATGGCAAAGTAAGGAAAGGTTGATATATGTGATTCAGACCTTCGGTCTCGGGTTGATACTGGCACGCGATTAATTGGAGTGGATACTGGGGAGTGGATACTGGCACGCGATTAATTGGCGTATGTGATAAGTGAGTTTATCACATAGTACAGTATTAATTGTCCCTGTACCCTAGAAAGCGCCCATGAATGATACGGGAAAAGGCCGAAAATGATACTGTGTCAAAGCCCAGGGCAGTGATACTGATAAAATATAGACTTTAACCATGTCCAGTATCAGCCCCGTAGCTGTCCACTCAGAGCGTGCTGCTCTGGTATCGTGCCCGTGAAACAACCAATCAGAGAACAGCACACGAGTGCTTAGTGCCTAGTGCTTCTCCAGTCACCAAAAAACCCAAACTTGATTAATGGAACTTTAATTGTCAGACATTGATAAGATAAGACTGTTGATAAAATATTATTGTTGAAATATTTTTGCAATTATTGTGTTTACACTGTTTAGATATAATACATGGAATAAACTGAACATTTTCTGGAAACAAAATGGTCTTTTGATGAAATAGTACGTGATAATAAGCTCATGATTAAATAGTATGTGATAATAAGATCATCACATGGTTTGTCTGGTATCAGGCCCAGTATCATGCCCCCAAGTGTCAGTATCAGCCCGAGACCGAAGTAGTTAGTAGCAGATTCAAACGTCTTGAATAGACGTTCGTCAATACTACATGGGACTTGATGGAAACTGTCCTTTGTGCCAATACATGGTAATCAATTGCGCTATGGCTGCTCAGCTACTGGAGGGCAATTTTGGGACAGATTATCAGTGGCGTACCTTTGAATCAGTGGTGTTTCGGCTTTTCAACTAGGGATCAACCGATATGGTTTTTTTTGGGGCCGATGCCGATACCGATTTTTTTCCATCCTTAGCCGATGGCCGATTTTGCATGGGCCGATATTTGTGGCCGATACTGCTTTTGATTCCTCAATTTACATGAAAAAATGACCATTATAGGTTATCACATGGTTTGTCTGGTATCAGACCAGGTATCATGCCCCCAAGTGTCAGTATCAGCCCGAGACCAAAGCTGGCCTGATACCAGACAAACCATGTGATGATCTTATTATCACATACTATTTAATCATGAGCTTATTATCACGTACTATTTCATCAAAAGACCATTTTGTTTCCAGAAAATGTTCAGTTTATTCCATGTATTATATCTAAACAGTGTAAACACAATAATTGCAAAAATATTTCAACAATAATATTTTATCAACAGTCTTATCTTATCAATGTCTGACAATTAAAGTTCCATTAATCAAGTTTGGGTTTTTTGGTGACTGGAGAAGCACTAGGCACTAAGCACTCGTGTGCTGTTCTCTGATTGGTTGTTTCACGGGCACGATACCAGAGCAGCGCGCTCTGAGTGGACAGCTACGGGGACTGATACTGGACATGGTTAAACTTTTATCAGTATCACTGCCCTGGGCTTTGACACAGTATCATTTTGGCCTTTTCCCGTATCATTCATGGGCGGTTTCTAGGGTACAGGGACAATTAATACTGTAGTATGTGACAATAAGATCATCACATGGTTTGTCTGGTATCAGGCCCAGTATCAGTATACCTGGCCTGACACCAGACAAACCATGTGATAACCTATAAATATTCCAGGTCTCATGTTTAAAGAAATATTTATTGAAATGTAAACACTGAACACAGTAGGATTCAGCTTTCTTAAACACACATTTAAACGGCATTATCAACTTTAAAAGGAATAAATATTCAACCATGTGCAAAACATTTCTGTCATAGTTTAAATTTATGTAGCATCGATGTGATGACTGCTCCTCCGCAGCGTGACGCGCACCCCCCCCCCCCCCCTCCGCAAAGTTGCACAGTTGTTAATTCTTGTTCTGCTCAACTAGTGAGAGTGCTTTTATTCGTCTGTTGCGTTGGTATGTGATGTTTTTGGGATTTCTTGTTGTCACACCGTGACTTAAACTGTTATGCCTAGCGATCACACGCGTATCAGCTGATACCGATACAAGGAAAAACGCAAATATCGGCCCGATGTCGATCTTTACTTTCAACACTAGACTGTGCAGCCAACTACAGGGTGATCAAGCCCGAGTGAGCCTGTGTCTAATGTCCAATCACGAGTAGATTAGTGCCTGGAATAGGGGGAGTGTGTTTGGTCAGATCACAGCTAGGCAGTGAAAAAATGCGCCGTTGGATCGGGTTGTCAAACTGCCCCCTTTACCCCCCCATACCGTGTCATTGAAGAGGGATTTCAAACTTCATTGGGGTCGTCAGGTGGGCCTCAGCCTCCTTCAACCTAAACCTGTTCTTCTTTGAATGTTTGCAGGCATCAGACCGCCGATCATGAACGGGCCCATGCACCCGCGGCCGTTGGTGGCTTTGCTGGACGGGCGTGACTGCACTGTGGAGATGCCCATTCTGAAAGATGTCGCGACCGTGGCGTTCTGCGACGCTCAGTCCACACAGGAGATCCACGAGAAGGTCAGTCATTTGACTAGAAACTCCGGCAGTTCCTACATCTAAGATTTTGTATCACTTGGTGAGATAGTTTCACCACATTGAGGATAGAAACAAACGTCTCAAAGCAAGATGAATGTTACTCGCTAATCGTCTGAAATGCTACTCAGCGTCTTGAAGCATAAACGTGAAGGACAAGTAGATAGCGGTGAAAAACAACAAGGACAAGGGCCTGAACTCACAGTTAGTACTACACTGTGTGTCACGCCCACATGGCGCTGCAGCCACTATGACTACAACACATAGCATATTTGAAATGGGCTTGTATGTCTGGCAGGGTGATGCCTCGTTCTGGGTGGTTGCCTGGCACCGTCTCTCTGTGAACGCGCTCAGTAGGCCACAACATGGCACAAACAGATGGTGCACTCATTGAGGAGCATTTTTATCTCTCTGAGAAGCAACCGGCAACCTGATGGTGTAATTAAAAGTGCTTCTGAATTGCATTTGAAGCGCATGGCGTGGACATCCTGGCAACAAACGGTGACTGGAAATCAATTAAATGACAAGGACAGATATTGTACAGTATCTCTGCATACTTTGATTTCCCCTATTTATCTTATGCGTATACTTGAATAACCATCACTATGCAGTTTTGTCTCTGGAATCAATATTGCAGTGGAGAAATGATTGCATGTGGTAATAAAGTCTATATTTCCCTTGTGATATAAAGATTATTATTATTATTCATACATAAGGTATTATAATGTTGAGACAAATATGTCACATACTGTATTGTTCATTCATTCATTCATTTTCTACCGCTTTTTCCTCACGATTGTCGCTGGAGCCTATCCCAGCTGTCTTCGGGCGAGAGGCGGGGTACACCCTGGACTGGTGGCCAGCCAATCACAGGGCACATATAGACAAACAACCATTCACACTCACATTCATACCTATGGACAATTTGGAGTGGCCAATTAACCTAGCATGTTTTTGGAATGTGGGAGGAAACCGGAGTACCCGGAGAAAACCCACGCATGCACGGGGAGAACATGCAAACTCCACACAGAGATGCCCGAGAGTGGATTTGAACCCTGGTCTCCTAGCTGTGAGGTCTGCGCGCTAACCACTAGTCCGCCGTGCCGCCCCCATACTGTATTGTAATTACCGACTATAAGTCGCTACTTTTTTACCAAACTTTCAACCCTGCGGCTTATTCAGTGATGCGGCCAATTTATGTAATTTTTCTAACGGCTTTCAAGTAGAAAAGGTAAGATTAAGACCGGTGGAATATATGCGTCGAGGAAGACTGCAACTTCTTGTCTTGTGCATAAATTAAATTAGCGTGAACATACCCTCATCATAGAAAATGCAAAAAGAAAAGGCATATGACGCAGCTTTCAAGCTAAAAGCAATCGAGCTGTCCGATAAAGAAGGAAACAGAGCTGCTGCACGTAAACTTGGCATAAACCAATCGATGGTGAGACGCTGGAAACGGCAGCAGGAAGAACTGGAGCAATGTAAAAAAGACGAAAAAAGCTTTCAGAGGTAATAAAAGCAGGTGGCCCGAACTGGAAAATGATTGTTAAGTTATATTATTAAAACTTTGAAAACTCTCTCTGTGTACAGTCTTTCTTTGTAAATATGTTGACATGTTTTAATGTGGGCACATGCGGCTTATATACAGGTGCGGCTTGTGTATGTACAAAATCGCTTTTCCTCTAAAAATGTAGTGGATGAGGCTTATAATCAGGTGCGCTCTATAGTCCAGAAATTACGGTACACAGTAATAGTCTGGGGCTGACTGGCCATTGGGAGTATGGTATGAGTTTTCCCGGTGGGTCAATCAATTAATTTCCGATTGACAGGCATTTACTGTATTTTTCGGACTATAAGTCACACTTTTTTTCATAGGTTGGCTGTTCCTGTGACTTATACTCCAGAGCGACTTATAAATGAAAAAAGTGTTTATGTTACATAAACAATGGACACCTTTTCTGTTTCTGTTTATTTTTTGTGTAGCTGAATAACCATTGTGTTAGCATATCTTACACCTATTCAGCGTGTTTTCTATTCGTTTATTAATGTTAGAACTTGCCTTGTTAGAATCTTAGAATCGACTTATACTCCAGTGCGACTTATGTATGTCTTTTTCTACCTAATTATGCATTTTTGGCCTTGTGCGACTTATACTACGGAGCGACTTATAGTCCAGAAAATACAGTATGGTAACAACCGTAACACAACAACGCAACTTCGCAGCTTCAGACGTAACACACAGAACAAGTAATGTTCGTATGGGGGGCATTTTGAGCAAGGGGCAATGTGCCAAGTTGCTGGTTCGATTCCTACCCCGGACAGTTTACATTTTTTAAACAAGAGGAGGCTTCTAATGTATTTACACTGTATTTTCCTTTGAAATAACTACTCTTTGGGGCTGCATGGTGGTCGAGTGGTTAGCGCGCAGACCTCACAGCTAGGAGACCCGAGTTCAATCCCACCCTCCGCCATCTCTGTGTGGAGTTTGCATGTTCTCCCCGTGTATGCGTGGGTTTTCTCCGGGTACTCCGGTTTCCTCCCACATTCCAAAAACATGCTAGGTTAATTGGCCACTCCAAATTGTCCATAGGTATGAATGTGAGTGTGAATGGTTGTTTGTCTATATGTGCCCTGTGATTGGCTGGCCACCAGTCCAGGGTGTACCCCGCCTCTAGCCCGAAGACATCTGGGATAGGCTCCAGCACCCCTTATTTAGTTATTTAGATATTTGAACTGTCGCAAAAGCAAAAAAAGGGTCAAACTGAAAGTTTTTCAAAGAATCTCTTTTTTGTTGGGAACTGATATTTTCCTAAAACTTACCTATGTTTTACTGCTTTACTGCTGATTACTAAAGAACGGAAAAAGGTAGAAACAAACTTTACACACAATATTCTTGCCTTGAAAAATCAATCCAAATCTTCTAAAATATTTTTTAGATTTTTTTAGATTTTTTCTAAATTGTCCATAGGTATGAATGAGAGTGTGAATGGTTGTTTGTCTATATGTGCCCTGTGATTGGCTGGCAACCAGTCCAGGGTGTACCCCGCCTCTCGACCGAAGACATCTGGGATAGGCTCCAGCACCCCTTATTTAGTTATTTAGATATTTGAACTGTCGCAAAAGCAAAAAAAGGGTCAAACTGAAAGTTTTTCAAAGAATCTCTTTTTTGTTGGGAACTGATATTTTCCTAAAACTTACCTATGTTTTACTGCTTTACTGCTGATTACTAAAGAACGGAAAAAGGTAGAAACAAACTTTACACACAATATTCTTGCCTTGAAAAATCAATCCAAATCTTCTAAAATATTTTTTAGATTTTTTTAGATTTTTTCTAAATTGTCCATAGGTATGAATGAGAGTGTGAATGGTTGTTTGTCTATATGTGCCCTGTGATTGGCTGGCAACCAGTCCAGGGTGTACCCCGCCTCTCGACCGAAGACAGCTGGGATAGGCTCCAGCACCCCCGCGGCCCTCGTGAGTATAAGCGGTAGAAAATAAATGAATGAATAACTACTCTGTGTGTGCAGGTGCTAAATGAAGCTGTGGGAGCGCTGATGTACCACACCATCACTCTGATGAGAGAAGACCTGGAGAAGTTCAAAGCGCTCCGCATAATCGTGCGCATCGGCAGCGGCTACGACAACATCGATATCAAATCCGCTGGCGAACTCGGTGAGACAGCAATGAGTCCAATTGGCCGACAGCCTGCCAGCAAGCTGTCGCTAAGTTGTCACCCACTCTCACTGCCAACAGGAATAGCTGTTTGTAACATGCCGGCGGCCTCCGTGGAGGAGACGGCCGACTCCACGCTGTGCCACATCCTCACCTTGTACCGACGCACCACATGGCTGCATCAGGTATGACTAAGCGACTTCAATATAACAATATTGTGCTTAGGTTTATCATCTGTCATATACTGCTATGCTACATGCAGGCCCTGCGAGAAGGAACACGGGTTCAAAGCGTGGAGCAAATACGCGAGGTGGCTTCAGGAGCTGCGAGGATCCGAGGGGAGACACTGGGACTGATTGGACTAGGTCAGTTAACACAATTAACAAACATTGGACTGAGGCTCTTCCGCAGTCTATGTAATACAGTAAACCTCGGAACTGGGTTCGACTGCACAGTCAAACTTCAGTTTTCGTACGCTCCAGTTTTTGTAGGATTCAGTGCCCAAACAAAACACTTTCCATATTGGTGTCCGTGCATTGTTAATTGTTAATTGTGTTGGTATTTTGGGAATGGCATTACATTTCCTATGAGGAAAATTGCCTCGGTTTTCATATGTTTCGTTTTTTTGTCAACTTATGGAACAAATTCATCATGAACACCAAGGTACCACTATATTTAGTTCTTAACAAATGAAACTGTGAAATGATAAAGATTGAATTATGAATTACATTTCCTCTTTTGCATGTATATACAGTAAACCTCGGATATATCGGATTCAATTGTTCCCACTGGTTTTGTCCGATATAAGCGAAATCCGTTATATGCGTATACCGGAAAATGTCCGTTTTACGCATATAACGGATTTATATCCGCTATATGCGTAAATCGGATTTTACCTGTACCTGGACGCCCAGGCAACGCTGCAAACGCTGCAAATGACGTCGTATAGCGAGCGGCCTGTCACGATTCGGCGAATCGGAGCGCCACGATGCGGCCATCCGATATATGCCAGGGAAATTTAATGGAAATGCATTGGAACGGGACTGGAGATTTTGTCCGAAATAGGCGAAATCCGTTATAAAAAATCTGATATATGCAATGAATTTTTATTGGAAATGCATTACAGAAAAATCGGTTCTTTTTTATCTGTCCGTTGTGAGCGAATTTCCGATATATCCGAGTCCGATATATCCGAGGTTTACTGTATTAAAGTGTGCTTGTGTGTCTGAAGGTCGGGTGGGCCAGGCTGTTGCTTTGCGAGCTAAGGCTTTCGGCTTCAACGTCATTTTCTACGACCCCTATTTGGCTGATGGCGTCGAAAGATCACTGGGCCTTCAAAGGGTCACCACACTACAGGTAGGAACACAAATTCATCAACCGATACTATCAGAGGTATGAAGAGAAACTATAATGGCCAATTACAATATAGTCAGCAATGGCTATAAAAATATAAATACGCTAGAAACAAATATCAGTATTACAGTTATACTTGAGTTGTGTTTTTTTTATAGTTAATTTGTATCCCTTTTTACTTCCATAGGATCTGCTCTTCCACTCCGATTGCGTCTCGCTGCACTGCAGCCTGAATGAACACAACCATCACCTGATCAACGACTTCACCATAAAGCAGGTACAGGACCAGCGGCACTATCTATCACAGGGGTGGGCAAACTTTTTGACTCGCGGGCCGCATTGATTTTACAAAAATTGACGGGGGGCCAGACTATATATTTTAAACATATAATTCTAACAGTCCACCTGGAATGATTGTATCTGTAAAGGTGTCATGCAACCTGCTTTATGTGCTTGTGTGCTTTTTTTCAGGAGCACTTTGTAAACAGCAGATCACATCAAATAAACAAATTGATTAAAAAAAAACTACCTAAACCATCAAAAGGTTGGCTAAAGCCATGATGTCAGGTTGTATGTTAAGTTTCAATGAAATACTTTGGAAAGAACGTGCGGGCCATATTTAAACACTTGGCGGGCCGGATGTGGCCCCCGGGCCGTAGTTTGCCCACCCCTGATCTATCAACTCAGCTAAAATTACTAGCATTTGTGCAACTCAATAATACCGTATGAGGATTTATCACATAGTACAGTATTAATTGTCCCTGTACCCTAGAAAGCGCCCATGAATGATACGGGAAAAGGCCGAAATGATACTGTGTCAAAGCCCAGGGCAGTGATACTGATAAAATATAGACTTTAACCATGTCCAGTATCAGCCCCGTAGCTGTCCACTCAGAGCGCGCTGCTCTGGTATCGTGCCCGTGAAACAACCAATCAGAGAACAGCACACGAGTGCTTAGTGCCTAGTGCTTCTCCAGTCACCAAAAAACCCAAACTTGATTAATGGAACTTTAATTGTCAGACATTGATAAGATAAGACTGTTGATAAAATATTATTGTTGAAATATTTTTGCAATTATTGTGTTTACACTGTTTAGATATAATACATGGAATAAACTGAACATTTTCTGGAAACAAAATGGTCTTTTGATGAAATAGTACGTGATAATAAGCTCATGATTAAATAGTATGTGATAATAAGATCATCACATGGTTTGTCTGGTATCAGGCCCAGTATCATGCCCCCGCGTGCTAGTATCAGTAGTGTACCTTTGAATCAGTGGTGTTTTGGCCTTTCAACTAGGGATCGACCAATATGGTTTTTGTTGGGCCGATGCCTATACCGATTTTTTTCCATCACCCTGAGCCGATGGCCGATTTTGCTTGGGCTGATACTGAAAAAATGATCATGCCCCCAAGTGTCAGTATCAGCCCAGGGCTGATACTGACACTTGGGGGCATGATACCTGGCCTGATACCAGACAAACCATGTGATAACCTATAAATACAGTATGACACGTTCTTCACAACTGCAGCGATCTCTACAGGGATCTTCTATTCTATGTAATATTTAAAAAATTGTTAGTCTTTTAATCTTGGATATAGTAACGAAAGATACAAAAATATAATGGTTTTACAAAGAGAAATTCATTATTGATGTGCAATTTCTGCTACACAAATAATATTGACCAAGTACAAGAACTTTGGAAATCCAATAACAATCGTTATATTTCATGTCCGCCACTGTCACGCATATTAATTAGCATCGCCTCTTGTTTTGCTTCTAATACACACCAGCTGCAAAGCAAAAAGCTCGGCTATACTGTAGTCATGGGGGTAAATTATGTCACGTGAATAAAAGGTTAGGCAAATTATGTATTCATATCTAAAATTCATGTGTTGTCCAGTCATTATGATTATCATTGACTTGAATGTTTTGCGAGTACAAGGTTTTATTTGACATTATTTTTTATAAATGTAACATTCATTCATTTTCTATTGCTTATACTCACGAGGATCACGGGGGGTGCTGGAGCCTATCCCAGCTGGGGGTACACCCCAGCAAATCACAGGGCACATATAGACAAACAACCATTCACACTCACATTCATACCTATGGACAATTTGGAGTGGCCAATTAACCTAGCATGTTTTTGGAATGTGGGAGGAAACCGGAGTACCCGGAGAAAACCCACGCATGCACGGGGAGAACATGCAAACTCCACACAGAGATGGCCGAGGGTGGAATTGAACTCGGGTCTCCTAGCTGTGAGGCTAACCACTCGACCACTGTGCAGCCCATAAATGTAACATTGTTATCTTATTATGTGCTTTTTACAATGTGGCGGTGATTGAATACTGCAAAAATGTTTTGAGTGCACCTCAACTTTTTTAACGTTTTTAAGGCAGCAGGTTCGCAAAACGTGACAAGTGCAGCTCATGAAGAACGCAGTCATTCTGTACAAGCATCAAATTGCGATGTTTACCTCAATAACTAATTTTTTCTGTCTGTGGTTGTCATCAGGCTTAGCAGACAATAACTGAACTCTGATGACGTGTGTTTTAAAGATGCGTCAGGGGGCGTTTCTGGTCAACACAGCCAGGGGGGGTCTGGTGGATGAGAAGGCCCTCGCTCAAGCCCTGAAGGACGGGAGGATACGTGGAGCTGCCCTGGACGTTCACGAGACAGAGCCTTTCAGGTGATGAAAAGGATCACATTCAATGCCTAGAAAAATGTATTCACCCTCTTTGAATATTTCATCTTTTTATTGTTTTTAAAATTAATTCGTGATCAAATTACACAATTGTGTCAAATAAGGAAAAATATATAGTGAAACAGAGAGTCAGGTGCTCTCTGTTTCACTAACTGTGCCATTGAAAACATCAATGCAAACGTTTACTTTACCTTATATGTTTTTTGTTATTTGACACATTATTATTATTATTATTATTATTTGCATGCATGTCAAGTGGTTGTAGTGTAAAAACACTGGTGTCTGGGAGGTGCAGTCTCTGGCTCATTAGCATTCCTGCTACAACTGACTACAACTGGTTTCAAACTCACTGGGCATTCCACGGATTTCAGTTAAATCCATAGTTAAAAAAATGGAAGGATATGGTATTTTTCTGGGCTGCACGGTGGTCAAGTGGTTAGCACGTAGACCTCACAGCTAGGAGACCAGGGTTCAATTCCACCCTCAGCCATTTCTATGTGGAGTCTGCATGTTCTCCCTGTTTTCTCCGGTTTCCTCCCACATTCCAAAAACATGCTAGGTTAATTGGCCACTCCAAATTGTCCATAGGTATGAATGTGAGTGTGAATGGTTGTTTGTCTATATGTGCCCTGTGATTGGCTGGCCACCAGTCCTGGGTGTTCCACCGTCTCTCGCCCGAAGACAGCTGGGATATTTGAACTGTCGCAAAAGCAAAAAAAAGGGTCAAACTGAAAGTTTAAAAAAAAATCTATTTTTCCTCTCTTTTTTGTTGGGAACTGATATTTTCCTAAAACTTACCTATGTTTTACTGCTTAACTGCTGATGACTAAAGAACGGAAAAAAAGGTAGAAACAAACTTTTTTTTGCTGATGAAAGATGTTTTTTTCCATAGTATAACCATAGAACACAATATTCTTGCCTTGAAAAATCTATCAAAATCTTCTAAAACATTCACATTTGGTTGTTTGTCTATATGTGCCCTGTGATTGGCTGACGACCAGTCCAGGGTGTACCCCGCCTCTCGCCTGAAGACAGCTGGGATAGGCTCCAGCACCTACCGCGACCTTCGTGAGGATAAGCGGTAAAAAATGAATGAATGAATGGTATTTTTCTCAATCTGCCTAAAGCTGGACATCCTCACTAACTGAGTGATCGGGCAAAAAGATTGATGAGAGAGGTCACAAAGATCTTCACCAGTCGTCGCTCTATGAAAGCAAAACAGTTGACATGAAATCCAATTTGGAATTTGCCCAAATGAAGAGGAAGCGTAATGGTGGCAGCATCATGTCGTGGGGATGATTCCCAAACAAAATCTGGCAGGCTTGTCACGGCAGAGAGGAAGATTTCTTTTCCGGCAAGACAATGACCCCAAGCATACAGAAAAAGCTGAACACAGAACTGGTTCAAAAACAAGAAGGTAAATGTTCTCAAATGTCTGAGTCAAGTCCCAGATCGTAATCCAATCAAGGATTTGTTGCTAGACTTGAAAAGAACTGTTCACACTTGATCCCGGAGCAACATGGCAGAGTTTGAGCTGTTTTGAAATGAGGAATTCTGGAAATTTGCAGGGCCCAGATGTGCCGGTCTGATTGAAACATATCCACACAGACTCAGTACAGTTTGACATGAAAGGACCGTTTTTTGCAACTTTTTGCCCAAAAAGCCAAATGACATTGACCATAATTTCATTTATAAAAGCAAGAAAAGGTTGAAATATCAAAGGTATAGATAAATAAAATGATTCTACAGAGTAGAATCATTTAGTTATAGCTGTTCTTGTCCTTGTTACAGTTTCAGTCAGGGCCCGCTGAAGGATGCTCCCAATCTGATCTCCACTCCTCATGCTGCCTGGTACAGCGAACAGGCCTCATTGGAGATGAGAGAGGAGGCCGCCAGGGAGATTCGGAGGGCAATCACAGGTATGCACACTAGCCATGTATACATGGACCCAAATATTCCAATTCCATTCGGGTTATTTGCTCAAACGGAAAGAGTGTAACCTTTGTATACACCTCATTCCGAAACAAAAGTGCCAATCCCAATGATTATATAATCGGATTCACAGAGGTGGAATATTCCTTTCCCTAATCCGATTGAGGTATCTTGTACCCGCTCAAACTGAAAGTTGTCAGACTGCGTTGTTCTTCGTGGTATTTTTCTTCTTCTGTTGTTTATTGGCGGTTGGCAAGCAGCTTTCATGTGCATTAGCGCCATCCGTGGAACAGAATCTAAACCAGGGTTCTCAAACACGCGGCCCACGGGCCAAATGTGGCCCGCAGGACACTAGTTTGAGGCCCCCGCCTTGATATGAAAGTTTAATGTTAGTGCGGCCCGCGCAAGTTTGATATGGATGCTGTATGGTATCATGTACCCAGAAAAAATTATTATGTTTGATTCATGTTCATGTTAAAGGTTAAATAACTGTTAATAGTTATCCTCCCTATCCGTGTGGAAGTGGTAAGTTTTTGGCTATTTAAGTTTAAAGGAAATAACTTGAAGGCTACCGTTTAGGTCGCTAGCTCTCTAGTTTGCGAGTTAGCATGTGTCTCAAGACCCTGCAGTTGCGCAATATGTTGTAAATAAAAAGAGTATAAATGTGACTATAGTCGTGTTTTGTCATGTCTACAGGGCTCTAATAATGCTTTGTTCATTTTAATCTGAAAAAAATAATTTGTCTACCCACCAACTATATGTGGTTTCTTAAGTTTTTATTATTTGCAGTTTTATTATTATTATTATTATTATATTTATTTATTACTGATTGATTGATTTTCTTTATTCTTGATTTGTTTGTTTATTTTTCATCTTATTTTGTGTAGAAAAATAAAAAGTAAGATATTTGAGAACAGTGGAATGTTTTATCAGAGCTTTTATCGTAGAAAATTGGAACCAAAGCGAAGTTTTTGTAATTTTTTTGGTTTTAATAAATGCGTTTTTTTTTTGTTTTTTTTTTTTTAAACCTGATGCGGCCCAGTCTCACCCAGACCCGAGCTCCAGTGGCCCCCAAGTAAATTGAGTTTGAGACCCCTGCGAATGCTCAGATATGACGTAACACGCAGCTCGAGATGTTCTTCGATTTAAAAAAATGGAGGCGAGCAATCGGCACTGGACTGCTGGGAAAAGTTTGTTTTTGATTCAAACTAAATTTCAAGACTGGACGAACGAAAAACTGTCAATACGGAGTTATTCCAACAAGTGAAAGAAAAACTGGAGGAAGTCGGTATCACGTGATGTTGGTGTTTACGTTTTACTGGGCATGCCCTATTGACTATTCTGGTTGATTATAGCGACGCATGTAGACACGCGATTGGAATATTCCTTTCCATGTATACCATTGCTTTCGGAAAGGTCATTCGGAAAGATTCCATTCGGAAAGAGAAAAACTCCTCATGTAAACGTGGCTAGTATCCAAATTTAAAATGTTTAATGTTATTTTAATGTTTATTAAAATATAGAGTAGTGTCATTGACAGCTCACTGACTGATTGACTGACAGACTCTTCAATGTCTCTCTGTGTTCAGGCCGTATTCCAGACAGTCTGAAAAACTGCGTGAATAAGGAGTTCCTAACTCAGAACAACCACTGGGCAGGAGTGGATCCAGCTACTGTCCACCCAGAACTCAATGGCGCCTACAGGTAATGGCAACATTATAAGCACACTTTTTAAGTGTCCCTCAAACAGGGTGACTGGGGTGATCCCAGAAAAGGGGGTAAGGGGCTCAACAAGTTCCCAATCGAATTATTGAACATTAAAACATCTAACTCCCACTCCCAGGTACCCACCAGGGGTTGTGAACTTGCCAACCGGTGGCCTACCGCCTCCCGTTGAAGGCATCGTGCCCAGCGCTGTGCCCATCACACACACTTTACCGCCTGCTGTCACACACCCTCCACATGCACCGTCGCCTGGACAAAACACAGTCAAGCCACCAGAGGGCGACAGAGAACAGCATCCAAATGATCAACTGTAGTTCTCAACCCTTTCAAAGTCATCACGGCAAGTCCCTACACATCTAAATTAAGTGAACAGTTTGATGTCTAAACAACTACTGATTCCAAATGTCGCTTGTTCACACTCCAAAGAGAAAGTAGAAGATGGTACCAGTCATGGTCATAAAAAGGAAAGACTATTTTGCTCATTTGGAGAAAAAAAAGAGTAAATCAGTTGTCTTAAGACTGTGGTATTTTCAGACTTAGAGGAGCAGGTTTCATGTCTTTCTATATTTTTGTCATTTCCTTTGTTTGACAAGCAAGCAAAAGTAGTAGGCTATGAAATGAATGTAAGCTGTGTGTGTACAGTTTTTAGACTACCGGTATTTGTAGTCCAGTATTGAGAAAGACTAGGCTTCCAATATGTGATCTGCCTCAATTGGCTTAACCACTTCAAAATTTTTCTTTCTGCGTTTTCTCCGAAGAGGCAGCTTTATTTGCACACCATCTCAGGAAATTATGTTTCCGCAGTTTCTCAAATTGAAGACTTTCATTTTCTGCCACTTAGTGCTTTTTTTTTGTTCTTCAGACTGCTGGCCTTTTCTTGTCCCACTCCATGTTGGAAATCAAACTTGAAGAGCTTAAGTTCATGCAACGTTTGCTGTAGTTTTTGCGATGTTTAAGGGGCATGCAATTTTCGGACTTGTAAATGTTCAACACCAACATTGAGGGCTGGTGAAATGAAAGACTGTAGAAAGGTGGCAAAATGGTATGCTTGGCTGGGCCAACTCCATCACCGGTAGAAACATAGTTTTGACACGCTGTGCTGAGATGCTATCCTGTAGCATTTTTTTTTTTTTAATTGGTAAAATGTGTACTATACCTCCTTCCTGTCTTCATGATCCCAGAGCTTCCGCAGTGACATGTAGTATTCAATAGAGCAGTGATTTTCAACCTTTTTTGAGCCACGGCACGTTTTTTTCATTGGAAAAATCTTGTGGCGCACCACTAACCAAAAATGTTCCAAAATGTCACCACGACCTCACACGTGCATCAATAAGTCTACCGGAGGAACAAGGTAGGTGTTACCACACGGACCAATATTACATTGCTCTGCCAGTCTTTACACCACATGACCAGTTTTTCTCTTTCCGAATGACCTTTCGGGAAACAATGGTATCCATAGAAAGGAATATTCCAATCTCTTGTCTACATGCGCTGTGAAAATCAACCAGAATAGTCAATAGGGCATGCCCAGTAAAACGTAAACATCAACATCACGTGATACCGACTTCCCCAAGTTTTTCTTTCACTTGTCGGAATAACTCCGTATTGACAGTTTTTCGTTCGTCCAGTCTTGAAATTTAGTTTGAATCAAAAACAAACTTTTCCCAGCAGTCCAGTGCCGATTGCTCGCCTCCATTTTTTTAAATCGAAGAACATCTCGAGCTGCGTGTTACGTCATATCTGAGCATTCGCAGGGGTCTCAAACTCAAACTCTCTCAAACTTCGTCTGTCCAGTCTTGAAATTTAGTTTGAATCAAAAACAAACTTTGCTTAGTCCAGTGCCGATTGCTGGCCTCCATTTTTAAAACTGAAGAAGGTCTGGATCTGCGTGTTACGTCATATCTGAGCATGCGCTGAAAGAACGCACCCGGGATCAATTTAAACAGGAAAAGATCAAATTCAATCTTGCTAATATTTTATAATTAAATTTAGAATTAAATTAAATTTTATAATTAAATTTATAATTAATTATTAATTAATTTAAAAATATATAATTAATTTATAATTAAACTCAGGACATGTTTTATATAGATATATATTTTCTTTTTTAATAAAACTGCACTTGTGAATGGCGTATAGAAGGGTTTAGATTCAGTTCCACAGATGGACAACAGAAGAAGAAAAACACCACGAAGAAGAACGCAGTCTGACAACTTTCCGTTTGAGCGGGTACAAGATACCTCAATCGGATTGGTTAAAGGAATATTCCATCCCTGTTCAATTCTTTCCGTTTGAGCAAATAAACCAAAGTGAATTGGAATATTTGGGTCCATGTATACTATTGACATAATGGCTATTGACATAATATTTGCAAATGATGATTAATAAATGCTAATTATAAAAAGTGATATTGGCACACCTGACGCTTTCTCAAGGTACACTAGTGTGCCGCGGCACAGCGGTTGAAAATCACTGCAATAGAGTGTGACAAGGTTTTGCGCTAAATCGACAAATGGTTCACAAACTAATGGGTGTGTTGCTTCACGTTCTGTTGACGGTTCAGTTTTGACTCCTCTGCTTTCTGACATCAACTGAGGTGGCATGGCGAGATAATTGTACTAGAGGTTATCTTCCAACGTGAAGGTTGCTGGTTTCAATCTCAGTCCTCCTGTGATTATGTCGAAGTATCCGTGGGTATCCGTGCTTTGATTCAATTTACCGTTATGTTGGTTATTTTCTTTTAGTCATTTATAGAAAATAAATGCTTTTTGAAAGTCAATACTCTAGCAATCACAATCCCTTTAACATTTCATGATGGGTCCTTACTAAGTATACCGTTTAGCCACCGCTGTGCTCTCCGTGTCTCTGTACATAATATGGTGTTCTGCCTGCCTGTGTCAATGTGACTTGGTTGTATCTGTGTCTAAAAAGCAGCACTGGGAAAAGAAGTGGTGCATTGTATTCTCCTGAAGGCATCGTAACTAAGACTTCCATTTGAATCCAATAAAAAATAATTATAATGTAGGGGACTTGATTAGTCTATGGTTCAAACCAGGGATAAGGAACCAACCTCCAGGGTCCCATTTAAGCCCCACAAGAGCATTTCATCACAGCACATTCTCACGAGCTGTTATAAAAAGCTCAAAAGAAATCCAGAAATGCTCATAATCTTCTTTAACTGAGATTAAGCAGAAAATAATAATACAAAGTTTGTATTCTTGGAAGATGGGTCAAGTCACGTTACTTTTAGGACCCCACTCTACCAGTGTCTGAGTAGTGAACAGTCCACTGTTGCCTACCTGTTCTTCTTTAGGGTGAGGTAGTAATACGTAGCAATCAGGGATGGAAATTTCACATCCACATTACTTTTGGGTCTCCTAAAACCTGAGATTGTGCCAAAACCTCATCGGAGTGTCTCAATTAGATTAGCATATCATTGTATTTTCGGGACCTTTGGAATTCCCAAAGGAATTCTCTGATATTATGATATTATTCGAACCTGACACATTCCTCACAAGATGCCTGTCACCATTCAGAGGAGACACTTTTTAAAGAGAGTGCATTATTTCCATGGCAACCTTCATGGAAAATGCTGTCATCAAGCACATGAACTCAAAAATGGCTCCTTGAAATTCCATCCCTGGTAGTGACACACAGTCCGCTGTTGCCTACCCTTTTGTCCCTTTTATGGTTAAGTAGTAGGCGTAGCAATATACAGTATATATATATTCTATATTCTACAGTAAATATTATTTTTGGTCAGACCTGACAAAGATATGTTTGTGATTGTATGCATTTGTATGAATTATTTTAAAAGGAAATAAAACCGTGGAAGATGATGCCTTTGATTCGTTTTTCTAGTCTTGATTTGTTTACAACACAAACTCCCTTGCGGCACGGTGGAGTGGTTAGCGTGCAGACTTCACAGCTAGGAGACCAGGGTTCAATTCCACCCTTGGCCATCTTCAGAATTTTACATGTAAGCATAATGGTAATGGTTTAATTTCATTTGAACATGCATCAGATTACAATTGAATGCATCCCATAATCAGTTCACAGTTCCACATGTCCAAAAGGAGTAGGAAGAAGCAAAGCTTATTAAATCCTACCCCTCCATCTGGTACTTTTACAATCAGTAACTGTTACATTTGTTCACTTCCTGCTTTCCTAATATAGTTTAAGTTTTTTTTTACTTTTTTTTATTAATTTTTATAGGGCGGCACAGCAGGTGTTAGCGCGCAGACCTCACAGCTAAGAGACCAGGGTTCAATTCCACCCTCGGCCATCTCTGTGTGGAGTTTGCATGTTCTCCCCGTGCATGCGTGGGTTTTCTCCGGGTACTCCGGTTTCCTCCCACATTCCAAAAACATGCTAGGTTAATTGGCGACTCCAAATTGTCCATAGGTATGAATGTGAGTGTGAATGGTTGTTTGTCTATATGTGCCCTGTGATTGGCTGGCCACCAGTCCAGGGTGTACACCGCCGGGATAGGCTCCAGCACCCCCCTCGTGAGGAAAAGCGGTAGAAAATGAACGACCAAACTCCCTTAGGACAGTCAGTGATGCCACCAAAGGACTGAAATCGCTATTCCAACGACTTTTCTGATGCTATGTTGAGCTAACCCGTTTTGTATTGTATTGTATTGTCCTCCATGCCACCAAAAGTAATGTCTAATAAAAGTATTGTATCATTATCACAATGCAAATGGGAAGCTAGTCAGTCGACTGGTTAGCGCGCAGGCCTCACAGCTAGGAGACCAGAGTTCAATTCCACCCTCGGCCATCTCTGTGTGGAGTTTGCATGATCTCCCCGTGCATGCGTGGGTTTTCCAAAAACATTAAAAAAAACATGCTAGGTTAATTGGCGACTCCAAATTGTCCATAGGAATTAATGTGAGTGTGAATGGTTGTTTGTCTATATGTGCCCTGTGATTGGCTGGCCACCAGTCCAGTCCTGAAGACAGCTGGGATAGGCTCTAGCACCCCTGAAAATTAATAAATGAATGAACAATGCAAATCCCTGTGCTCACGGTTATATCAGACCAACCCACTAGATGTCACTAGTACAACTACTACACTGCAATGGACTTATATGTTATTTCCAATTTTAAATTGTATGCTTCATACTTGTATCATTTGATTTATTTAGTTGGTTTTAAGCATTCAAATGGGATAAAAGTGGAATGTTCAAATAGTTACATTCACTCTTTAATATGTTTTGTGTACTTTGTGGTTACTACTACAAATCCCAATGGCTGCTGTAGAAAAAGTCTATTTATCATCAAAGTTGATATGAACTTGAGTAATCTCAGGGCATTCAATCGATCGCAACTGGACTGTTCAGGCTGTCTTAGAAGATATTTCACCCCTCATCTGAGCAACCTTCGTCAGTTCATGCTCAAAGACTAGGTAGGACACATGCCAGACTAGATAGGAAAGCTGTAGTCTAGTTCATGCTCCATTATTATTTGACACCACTCAAAAGTCTGTCTGGTGTGTGTCTCACCTAGAGACTTTGAACATGAACTAATGAAGCCTGCTCAGATGACCTGGATGGATGAAAATATTCACATGACCAGTAAAAATGGGAACATTTCAGACTGTGAGTGACTGAGTTTATGCATCAATGTATGTTGGTTTTGTTTTATGGTTTTATCTACTGGAGAATTCAATAGACGTGAAAAGAAGCATGCGTACTGTAGGCCCTGAATGGGGTTACAGGAACAAGCTTCCCAGCAGCTGGAAACAAGATGGTTTGAGCTAAACCTCAGGATGCACAATGGGAACCAGATGCACGGAAAAGCGGAAAGAGTTTCTACAGCACCTTCAAGGGTGCACTGTGCAAGAAGGCCTTGGAGGTGTATGGAGGAGATAAAAAAAAGCTGCCCAAACCAAAAAACAAACATGCAACAATGAAGAATCACCTCAACTGAAAATAAGGGATGGAAGTATTCCCTATGTGCTGTGAGTAATATGCTAATACAAAGCATAGTGTGTGGGGAGATGGGATATTAATACGGTGCGGAAAGGTGATTCTAATCTTCACCTCCACTTCAGGAAATACCACTGAGCTGCCCTTGGGCAAGGCACTTAACATAAATCCATGTTATAGCATGATCATGTTTAATGGGGTTCCAGTGGGAGAATAACACTTTTTCCTTGTTGTAAATCTCTGGCTAGACAGTCATGAGCCATGAAACACCAAAACCTTTATGAGGCACAAGCGCTAAACTTCTTCCAACAGCCAAGATGTTAAAAGTTGAAAAGACAATTATTGTTTTTTGTTGTGGTGCACAAAATGAGAATGTGAATGTTTTAGAAGATTTTGATAGATTTTTCAAGGCAAGAATATTGTTTTCTATGGTTATACTATGGAAAAAAAACATCTTTCATTCATTCATTCATTCATTTTCTACCGCTTTTCCTCACGAGGGTCGCGGGGGGTGCTGGAGCCTATCCCAGCTGTCTTCGGGCGAGAGGCGGGGTACACCCTGGACTGGTGGCCAGCCAATCACAGGGCACATATAGACAAACAACCATTCACACTCACATTCTACCTATGGACAATTTGGAGTGGCCAATTAACCTAGCATGTTTTTGGAATGTGGGAGGAAACCGGAGTACCCGGAGAAAACCCATGCAAACACATGCACAGAGATGGCCGAGGGTGGAATTGAATTCGGGTCTCCCAGCTGCGAGGCCTGCGCACTAACCACTTGACCGCTGTGCAGCCATTACTACAACAATGCAATTCATATGTATTTGAAAATATAACACCATGAACTTTTTATAATTTTCACACTTGGAATTAAACTGTGTGCATGCAAGTTGCTCTAGAATGTGTAAGCTTCTGCACGCTACACACTTCCATGCTCTTCCACGTCCTCCTTGCTGTTGAGTGTGTACAGTAAACCTCGGATATATCGGACTCGGATATATCGGAAATTCGTTCACAACGGACAGATAAAAAAGAACCGATTTTTCTGTAATGCATTTCCAATAAAAATTCATTGCATATATCAGATTTTTTATAACGGATTTCGCCTATTTCGGACAAAATCTCCAGTCCCGTTCCAATGCATTTCCATTAAATTTCCCTGGCATATATCGGATGGCCGCATCGTGGCGCTCCGATTCGCCGAATCTTGACAGGCCGCTATACGACGTCATTTGCAGCGTTTGCAGCGATAAAATCCGATTTACGCATATACCGGCTATAAATCCGATATATGTGTAAAACGGACATTTTCCGGTATACGCATATAACGGATTTCGCTTATATCGGACAAAACCAGTGGGAACAATTGAATCCGATATATCCGAGGTTTACTGTATATACATGCAAAAGAGGAAATGTAATTCATAATTCAATCTTTATCATTTCACAGTTTCATTTGTTAAGAACTAAATATAGTGGTACCTTGGTGTTCATGATGAATTTGTTCCATAAGTTGACAAAAAAACGAAACATATGAAAACCGAGGCAATTTTCCTCATAGGAAATGTAATGCCATTCCCAAAATACCAACACAATTAACAATTAACAATGCACGGACACCAATATGGAAAGTGTTTTGTTTGGGCACTGAATCCTACAAAAACTGGAGCGTACGAAAACTGAAGTTTGACTGTGCAGTCGAACCCAGTTCCGAACAAAGTTGGACTCACGCAGTATATCGAAAACATAAACAGTCACACACCATATCGATATGTACTCTAACTGGGAAAAGTACAAGTACAAAAGCCGATATTTTTGACATAAAGCAAAAAATATGCTAACCGGGATTTACACTAACCAAGGTTCTAATGTAATATAAAAACAATCAATGGAAACCCAAGTCATTAACTCACTAAGGACTGGATTCAGGACCATACTCATACGAATCAAGGTGGAAAAAAGATCCAACTTCTAGGAACTTCCTCAAGACGACCAAATGACACTCCCCTCAATGTCTGGACATGAAAATATGAATTAAAAAAAATGTACGTCTCCAATGTCATTGCTTATTGAGTTTGCCCTCCCCCTCTTTTACAGTATGTTCAAACTTTTGAATTTGACAAAGACCTGAGTGTGCAGGAGTAGGATGATGGACAAGGAGGAAATGAGTGGCTTTTCAAGGTTCTTTTTCTGGTCTCTCTTTCCTCTCCCTCAGCTCATCTTAGCTTTCCACTTACAAATGTCTTCCCACACCTCGGAGATTGTTCATCTGACATTTGCTGTGTTGTCTATTATATTCTCTCGACCACTCGAATAAAATGAAGACAGGCACCCAAACAAAACCTGGTTTTATGTGCACACAACATTTGATGGGACTCTTCATGTCCTCCAAGGTAAATGTCAGGTGGTTCATAAACATAAACACCAGGGATATGTGCTTATATAAATTCTGCTGTGTGAAAGGTGCCAAGACTATTAGCTGACTGGCTGGTCACCAGAGTTTCGTTGGTGGGAAAGAGTTGGTCTACTTCTACCTGGTCTGCTGTGTGATGACTATGCAGCTATTCATTGCTTTGTTTACGGACCTTCAGTGAGCCATGGGTGGAGGAAATGTGTTATCATGCCAAGTCAAGCATAATTAAAACGGATCATTAAATGCCAACAATGGTGAGTATGGAAAACCCATTTTAATCCAAAACTATTTTTAAAGGCTGAGTGAAGATGTAAATAAAGACACAGAAAATAAACCCAAAATGGATTTATGTGTAATACGAAGCAAAAAGTCTAAATGGAAGCTAATGAAAAGGTAGAATATATTGTTGTTGCTGGCCCTCAGTCAGGTCACGTTTTCACGTTTTCACGTTTTCCCCTCAACGTGTTGTGTGCTGGATATGTTGGTGCGTGTCTGACACAACTCAGGCGAGGTGCTGACCCAGTTTCCACTGCCAAGTTTCTGGGGTTTCCTGCATTTGATTCTGCCCACATGTGTGTTTTAGGGTGGGAGGAGCTGACAGCTGATAGGTGACAGATGCCATGCGGCCAATAAACACAAGCTCAGAGGGGTGGATGCAAGGCTATACACGTGTACTCCAAATTATCGGTATAAGATGTCAAGAGAGGTCAACAAAACGATTTTCCATGATTCCCTTTCTACTGGGTTCTTCATTAACTGAGTATGAGTTTATCCACATGCAAGATATTTGACTTCTTTTGTGTGAAGTAAAACCATTTTGCAAGTCAGTTCATCCAATAAGATACTTTAAATACGTATAACACAGTACAAAAACAATGTTTAATTGAGTTTAGTCATTAAAAACCATATTATAGTTTATTACAGCTTCAAAATAGAATAAAAGCAGATGTTATTTAATCTTACCCCCAATTCCTATCGCACCAATGTGTGTTCCACATGTACAACTTTCCGAACTACAGTTTTTTTTTTTCAATCGATTGGCTGATCCTGGGAGTTATACCTAGGTGTGACTTATACATTTAAATTAGCATGTTTTTAAATGTTAACTCATACTTGTATATGCTGTTCCTACCATACTTTGATGTAAAAGAGATCGTGAGCTTGCTTAACTTTCTTACTGGTAACTTGCTTGTCGGAGTTGCCGGCTTGTTAATTTACCGTATTCAGCCTCCCAGGTATGTTCTTTATGTTATTGATTAACTAAATAACTATGTGTTACAATAAGAACAACTTTTCAGTCTGTTGTTCTGTCTGCTTTTGTGTAGTACTTACCTTCCCAGATTAAATGTCCTATCTTGGGCTTGAATTTTGTGAAATACATTTCTGAAATAATGCAATTTATACTCCAGTGAGACTTTTTTTGGTTTCACGATTTGCAATTTATACTTTGGAGGGACTTATAAAAAACTAGGAATATCTATGTTAAAAAGCCATAGCATTTCAGTATGTGGAATCAAACTATGGAATGGATTGAGTAAGACCCTCAAACAATGCACAACGATGAGCCAATTCAAGAAACAATACAAGCAGTTGATGTTTGCTAAATACAAGGATGAAGAGTCTTGAACCAGTCATGATGTGCTATACATATCACTATATTGACACGCACTATGGTACCCATTATGGCATTGGATGCTCATATCACCTCCTACTTTGGTATGTGATAAAAAAAAAACAACTTAAACTATATTAGGAAAGCAGGAAGTGAACAAATGTAACAGTTACTGATTGTAAAAGTACCAGATGGAGGGGTAGGATTTAATAAGCTTTGCTTCTTCCTACTCCTTTTGGACATGTGGAACTGTGAACTGATTATGTGATGCATTCAATTGTAATCTGATGCATGTTCAAATGAAATTAAACCATAACCATTACCAATATCGGAAAAAAAAACCAGAACGAAGCCCAAGTACCCGGCCACCTCTACAAACATACCAAACGCGACCCTCCCCAACTCTCTAATGCCCCAGGACCGCCTGCACAACCCACTGCCCTTCAACAAGGACCCAAATAGTAAAACCCACAAAGTTGTTTAATCCATGAATGATTCAATTCAAACCATCCATCCATCCATCCATCCATCCATCCATCTTCCTCCGCTTATCCGGGTCCAGGTCACAGGGGGCAGCAGTCTCAGTAGGGAAGCCCAGACTTCCCGGTTCCCGGCCACCTCCTCCAGGAGGTGTCCTTCCACCGGGATGACACCAAGGCGTTCCCAAGCCAGCTGTGAGACATAATCCCTCCAGCGTGTCCTAGGTCTGCCCCGGGGCCTTTTCCCGGCTGGGCATGCCCGGAACACTTCACCAGGGAGGCGTCCGGGTCCATGTCCTAAGAACCAGATTTGGCCGCCGAAGACCAGGTCGCCCAGGCAGCCGCCCTTGACCACCACCCAACACACAATGCACCGGACCCTCATGCTTGCCCCCGTAGGTGGTGGGTCTACGAACCACTATTGACAATTACAACACTAGTTTCATTTTACACAGCAGTCATGGTGACGTAATAATAGAGTAAATAGTACATCACAAACAGGAAGATCCCATTAAATGTTGCTCATGATCTTGATAAAGATGTAGAGCAGGGGTCTCAAACACGCGGCCCGCGGGTTAAATGTGGCCCGCAGGACACTAGTTTGAGGCCCCCACCTTGATATGAAAGTTTAATGTTAGTGCGGCCCGCGCAAGTTTGATATGGATGCTGTATGGTATCATGTACCCAGAAAAAATGATTACGTTTGATTAATGTTCATGTTAAAGGTTAAATAACTGTTAATAGTTATCCTCCCTATCCGTGTGGAAGTGGTAAGTTTTTGGCTTTTTTAAGTTTAAAGGAAATAACTTGAAGGCTACCGTTTAGGTCGCTAGCTCTCTAGTTTGCGAGTTAGCATGTGTCTCAAGACCCTGCAGTTGCGCAATATGTTGTAAATAAAAAGAGTATAAATGTGACTATAGTCGTGTTTTGTCATGTCTACACGGCTCTAATAATGCTTTGTTCATTTTAATCTGAAAAAATAATTTGTCTACCCACCAACTATATGTGGTTTCTTACGTTTTTATTATTTGCCGTTTTATTATTATTATGATATTTATTTATTTATTACTGATTGATTGATTTTCTTTATTCTTGATTTGTTTATTTATTTTTCATCTTATTTTGTGCAGAAAAATAAAAAATGAAGATATTTGAGAACAGTGGAATGTTTTATCAGAGCTTTTATTGTAGAAAATCGGAACCAAAGCACTGAAAAAGTTTGTATATTTTTCTGTTTCTAATAAATGTGTTTTGTTTTGAAAACCTGATGCGGCCCAGCCTTGCCCAGACCCTAGCTCCAGTGGCCCCCAGGTAAATTGAGTTTGAGACCCCTGATGTAGAGTAATGTATTCATTTCACTTCTAAAAAGACAAAGAGGTGTCTATCTGGCAAAGAGTTTTTCCACTGGTCTTGTGCAACTTTGTTGGGTGAAAAATGACAACACATTGACACCAAGCTCGACTAAAAGCAAACAGACAGCAGAGCAGTAATGACCTTGACGAGTGTATCGGCAGCATTGTTTCATGACTACATAATCAGCCACTTTGCAAGCACCGCTTGGAAAGATTCATCTGGCTCACTCAGAACAGTCTGGGAGAAGATTCAGATGAGTATTTGCAATTTTTACTAACATAAACAAATGATCTTGTAAAATGGCGCAGTCAGTCTGTCTGATGAAGAATCTACTATATGTGGCTGAAATTTAATTTGTACCATGGTACAATATATAAGAGCTGCACGTGCACACACCTGCACAGTCTGCTGACGTTATTTATCTACCCTCAAGGCTCCGGTGAAAACGGAGAACAAGACTGACAGGTGAAGAAACAAAGGTGCTAAGTATTTTCTTCCCATAAATGACCCCCCAACCCCGTCAGCTGTCAGATTTCCGGTTAGCAGTTTTCACATTTGTCATCATTATTTCATTAAACAAGAAACCCAAGAGGCATCATGTGGCAAGGTAATTCACGTAGCATATTGTGCACTAACCGCTCGCACCTAAGAAAACAAAGTTTGGAACTTATTAGCCGTCATGTCATCATAGGAAACCGAGGAATGGAAGAAAACAATTACAGTGTTACGGTAATCTCATTGACTGATTAAATCTGTTCTAATGGGGAGGCAATACATGTTATTCAATAACTAAAGAAACACTGAAATTCTAGCTTAGAGTATGTTGGGCCGAGCTATAGGTGATGGGTGTGACATATCAACTCTTAAGCTTAGCACTGCAAATACATGGATCTTTAGCTGCACAGCTTCAGTAGGCCTCACTTGAAATTATTGTTGAAAACTGGGAAGAACAGAGAGCACCTACAGGAAGTCCAGTCGGCCTTCGGATGGGGCTTTTAAGAATGACAATTCCTGCCGCAAGACTTAAGGTTTACACTAAAAACCGCATCAAACGTCTCAAGGCAGCATCTTCACGCAAGATCCCACTTTTCCACTTCTGTGGTCCTGTGGTACATTCACGACCTTGGCCCCAGGGCTCTACATTAAAAACAAAAATTACTTGCCCATGGGGAATCCTTAAGGTGAGAACTAATTGCCCTAATATGCTGATAATTCATCAGATAATAGTACTGATGTATTGTATTTGGAGGAATGTCTGAAACGTATGTTAACATGGCATGCCATACTACCTTACACATGGTAGTCGTAGTAAGCAGTGATATTTATAAGTTGTGCACCACATTGAAACATTATTGAACAGACACATTTGTGTACTAGTAAAGTGTTTTTAATTCAGAAAAAAAGCTCAATGGTCAAACAATAATTTGTGAAGCAAAAGGTGAGAAAAATACACAGAGAAATGGAAGCGCTAGATTTTGTAGCTTGTGCAAAATCAGCACTTGGTATTGGATCTAATGGGTGGTGTTTCATTGTGACCACTTCAAATTGTCACAGCAATGTGATTCACTCACCTGTGCCATCATTTGATTTGCTGCCGCTAATAAAATACTTGTTTAGGAGGCACTGCTTCATCACTTTTTGCTGTTTTCCTTCACAAGTTGTTGAAGAATTAGACCATGTTGGCAGGGACGCCATGATAGATGTTTTCCTAGTCAAACCATCGCTGATTGGTTGATCACGAACAAGAACGGGTTTGGGTAAAACGCGGATTGTGGATTACGGACCACGGTCTAAATAAACGATTCTGATTGGTCCATTTGAAGATTTGCAAGGATTGGTTTGCAAATTACCACCGGAATTACGCAGTCCGTGTTTTACCAACACCCAACAAGAACCGCTTTTAAAAAAAACTCTTGGCAGTTTTGCATACCAAAGTGCACTTGCCCGACGGGAATATCACTGATTGGATTTACTTGCCCCAATTTTGTTTTAACTTGCCCCAGGCCATCGGTACATCGTTATTGTCGAGCCCTGGGCCCGTTTGAAAATTTGTGGAAAAGCTAATTATCTTAAACTCAGCAGTTTTCATTTATATTATTGGTTCATTTCAGGCAATGTACAGTATTTATATGCATTTCAAATAGTTTCTTCTTGTCAAGTTATAAGTGCATATACTGTACATGTTTTGGCTTTCTGGAATGGATTAATTGGATTTATAGGGTTTCTTGAAGAAAAATTGATTGGAATACCGTCCATTTTGGTTAGAGTCAGACCTTCTTGAACAAACTAATGATGTGAATTATTTAAAAAAACATAATGATCGAGTGACGGCGCAAAATTCAAAGCGTGAAGTGGCAAGGGATTGCTGTAATACAGTAATAGCACTTTTTATGCAAGCATGTGATTAGAGTTCATTCAATCATTTTCTACCGCTTACACAATTCATTCATTTATGAGGCAGAGCGCTAAACTTCTTCCAACGGCCAAGATGTTAAAAGTTGAAAAGACAATTATTGTTTTTTTGTTGTGGTGCAAAAAAGGAGAATGACAATCTTTTAGATTTGGATTGATTTTTCAAGGCAAGAATATTGTGTTCTATGGAAAAAACATCTTTCATCAGGAAAAAAAGTTTGTTTCTACCTTTTTCTGTTCTTTAGTAATCAGCAGTAAAGCAGTAAAACATAGGTAAGTTTTAGGAAAATATCAGTTCCCAACAAAAAAGGGAGAAAAAGAGATTTTTTTTGGAAGACTTTCAGTTTTTTTGCTTTTTTTGCAGTTCAAATATCAAAATAACGATAACACAACATTCATTTTCTACCGCTTATCGTCGCAAGGGGTGCTGGAGCCTATCCCAGCTGTCTTCGGGCGAGAGGCGGGGTACACCCTGGACTGGTCACCAGCCAATCACAGGGCACATATAGACAAACAACCATTCACACTCACATTCATACCTATGGACAATTTGGAGTGGCCAATTAACCTAGCATGTTTTTGGAATGTGGGAGGAAACCGGAGTACCCGGAGAAAACCCACGCATGCCCGGGGAGAACATGCAAACTCCACACAGAGATGGCCGAGGGTGGAATTGAACCTGTGTCTCCTAGCTGTGAGGCCTGCGTGCTAACCACTCGCACACCGTGCAGCCCGTCATCAGGGTTATAAACAGGAATTATTTGAAATTCAGTCTGGTTGTTCTACATTGTAGGAGACACCTGCAGGCAAGTGGCCCCGGTTCTGATGTTGAACCATTCTGACGTGGGACTACAGTTCCATATGTTAGGTAGAAGGATGTAGTACAAAGCATCACTGTCCTGTTTCTGTTATATAATGCTTTAGTCTTGTTGAAATCATCTTTCGTTGCTTCACATCCTCGGCATGGCGACCTCTGTGGAACCTAACATATATTTAAACAGTGAGCGTCACATGGAAAATTCAAAATGGTTTCCGAGTGCGCCACAAGAACTATCCATCTTCACAGGTCATCCGGCGTAAAATTGACAAGTGAGGTAAATCTGTCCGACGGGACACAGCAAACTGGCTTGTTTTAAGTATTTTTGAAATGATGTTACCATGAAACCTCTGGAAGGATGAGCTCACTTTCAAAATGTCATCACTTTTGAAAAAAAAAACCTGTGAAATGACCTCACACATTTACACCTTTCCCGATGAATTTTTTTTTAAAGATATACATTTCTTTTGGGGGTGAAATGTATACCTCTCAGGAGACTCAATGTATTCTTTTGACTGCCACTATACTATAATATTCTCCCGTGTGTCTTCATTTCCACTGTGAGGAAAATATCAGTGTCGACGCCTGAGTGTTGGACGGACGTTTGTCCAACAGATTACTTTTTGTCGCTAAGATACGCTCCAACAATCACAAGTCAAAGTCAAGAGGAACTGACATTGGCTAGTAGCTGCAAATTTGAATGGAAATTTGAAAAACCTTTCTCTTGAATTATGTAATCTTGTTAAATGATAGCATCGGTCCCTGTGACTGACTGACTGGCGACCAGTTCAAGGTGGATCTCTCAGTCAGTCAGTTCTCTCGTGACTCGGAACAGAATAAGCTGTAGAAAATAAAATGGTTTTCAAGGTGAATAAAAACTGGTGGAGTTTGACCTTTTTTGTTGTGTAAAAATACGTCATGGCCAGCAATGACTTTTTGACTTAAAGACAGAAACGTACTTCTGCTTTGAAGTAATGGTGTGTGATCCAAAGGATCCAGAGGTGATCCAAGTCCATAATACCACTGTCCAATGCTGTTGCTACAGCCAAGCAAATAAAGGATGTAAAGGATGAAGGCCAAAGAAACAAACAAACCAAGCTCAGAGTATTCTGACAGAGCTCCCAGCATCTTAGAATGAAGCTCACTTGTTTTTCATTACATAATGTTCCTGGATATCCACATTGACAACAGGATTTGCGATAGTTTAGCAGCTTACAGCCTTGCTCTTCGCTAGGTTATGCAATTGTAATAAGCTATATTTATGGGGGTTTGAGGTTTGTTTTAACAGTTGAGGGCAGATGCATTAGCGTTTATGGCGCAGTGAAACGGTCCGGTCGAGCCAGCCACTGTCAGACAGTCTGTCTAGGCGCTGTTGTTTGAAATAAAGAAGGGTGAATCTGTGAGGAAACTGTCTTCTTACTCATTACGTAACGATACGTAGTAGACGAGGCATTTGTCGAGGATGGAGCGAGAAATGAACCGAAAAATAATTCCATTGTTAAATGAAACTTGACGTTCATATGAGCAGAGTCAGCAAACTGATGGTTGCAACAGTTTTTATAAGTAGTAGTAGGTTTGCATGATTGTTAACGACCCCAATGTATCCCACTGGACATCTTCAGAATTTTACATGTAAAATAATGGTAATGGTAATGGTTTTATTTCATTTGAACATGCATCTGATTACAATTGAATTGAATCACGGAATCAGTTCCCAGTTCCACATGTCCAAAAGGAGTAGGAAGAAGCAAAGCTTATTAAATCCTACCCCTCCATCTGGTACTTTTACAATCAGTAACTGTTACATTTGTTCACTTCCTGTTTTCCTAATATAGTTTAAGTTTTTATTTTATTAATTTTTATAGGGCGGCACGGCGGTCGAGTTCTTAGCTCGCAGACCTCACAGCTAGGAGACCAGGGTTCAATTCCACCCTTGGCCATCTCTGTGTGGAGTTTGCATGTTCTCCCCGTGCATGCATGGGTTTTCTCCGGGTTAATTGGCGACTTCAAATTGTCCATAGGTATGAATGTGAGTGTGAATGGTTGTTTGTCTATACGTATGTGCCCTGTGATTGGCTGGCGACCAGTCCAGGGTGTACCCCGCCTCTCGCCCAAAGACAGGGACTGGGATAGACTGGGACTGGGATAGGCTCCAGCACCCCTTATTTAGTTATTTAGATATTTGAACTGTCACAAAAGCAAAAAAATCTCTTTTTCTCCCTTTTTTTGTTGGGAACTGATATTTTCCTAAAACTTACCTATGTTTTACTGCTTTACTGCTGATTACTAAAGAACGGAAAAAGGTAGAAACAAACTTTTTTTCCTGATGAAATATGTTTTTTCCATAGTATAACCATAGAACACAATATTCTTGCCTTGAAAAATAAATCCAAATCTTCTAAAAGATTTTCTAAAAGTTTAGCGCTCTGCCTCATCAATGAATGAATGTGTTCCACTGGACGATGGGCTCAAATGTTGTCCATTATAGGTAGATCATTTACACTGTTACACTGTTACACTGTCTTACACTCTTACACTGTACTCTTGTGCTTTAATCATGTATTGCAATGCAGAAAATGATGGTAGAATTGGTAGAAAATGAATGAATGCTATATCTCTGTGAAATCAATGCACCCAGGAAGGAAGTTGTGGTAATGCTGTAAGTATTACACATTATCTTGAATGTGCTTGTTACTCAATTTTATTTGTTACTAAAACATATAATGCAAAATTCAAAATAATCAATTCAACAGCATTGATTTAACGTAAGACGCAAGGTTGCAATCCTGCTTACTCAGCAAGTTTAGGTTTTATTTCATTTGAACATGCATCTGATTACAATTGAATTGAATCACGGAATCAGTTCCCAGTTCCACATGTCCAAAAGGAGTAGGAAGAAGCAAAGCTTATTAAATCCTACCCCTCCATCTGGTACTTTTACAATCAGTAACTGTTACATTTGTTCACTTCCTGTTTTCCTAATATAGTTTAAGTTTTTATTTTATTAATTTTTATAGGGCGGCACGGCGGTCGAGTTCTTAGCTCGCAGACCTCACAGCTAGGAGACCAGGGTTCAATTCCACCCTTGGCCATCTCTGTGTGGAGTTTGCATGTTCTCCCCGTGCATGCATGGGTTTTCTCCGGGTTAATTGGTGACTCCAAATTGTCCATAGGTATGAATGTGAGTGTGAATGGTTGTTTGTCTATATGTGCCCTGTGATTGGCTGGCCACCAGTCCAGCTCCAGCACTCCCCGCGACCTTTGTGAGGAAAAGTGGTAGAAAATGAATAAATGAATTAATTTTAATTTTAATTTTAATTTTAATTTTAATTTTAATTTTAATTTTAATTTTAATTTTAATTTTAATTTTAATTTTAATTTTAATTTTAATTTTAATTTTAATTTTAATTTTAATTTTAATTTTAATTTTAATTTTAATTTTTATTTATTTATTTATTTTTGGTCACATACTGAAGTACGAGGTGATAATGACCGTGTAGTTGCTCTACTGTGTGGGGAAGCAGGTAAATATAATAATTTTACAAAATGTCGTACATATGTCACCAAGATAAAAGGAGATGTGTTTGAGAGTATTTTAGGTACCACAAAAAAATACATAAACGTGACATGTCTGCTTCCATTGTTCATGTGGCTAATCTGTCAAATATTGCTCACAAATCTGTTTTAGTGAGCACTCATAATTCATAATGTATCCACTTCACTAAACGTACCAATATGTTAATTAGATAGCATAAGCATGATAGCATACAAAGGTGTTCCTTTGGTTGGCTACAATAAAAGGCAGTTGCAAAATGGGCAGTTTTACTTATTGTGAGGAGTGCCGTATCAAATATCAAATATCAAATAATCAAATAATCAAATATCGGCGATACAGAGTATCCAAAATATTGCCCAATAAGTGACATATCGGATGAGAATGCTAGCCATGAGATAACTGGGATGGTTTCAGATTCCGAAAGTTGCCGACAGATCTTTGTGACTTGTAATATCAAGCCGTGTATTATGATGCTGCAACATGAGGCGATCGTCATAGACGAATGGTACACCAAAGGACTTTGGTATCTCGCTGCATTCAAAATGCCATCAACAAAATGTTTGTTGTCCCTATTGATCCGCAACACAGGTTTTAGTGCATGAAAAATGAGCAACAACAAAAGTGTTGTTTGTATTTTTCTAGACTCTAGCTGTTGTACTTCCTCCTCCAAAAGCACATCATTGTCAAAAGTGCTTCATTTCATGCATGCAGATTTCTCTTTAATAAAACTACTGTACTTGGAAAACTGATCGTTTTCCCTTTTGTGTTGCGTAGAGATGCTGTAAATCATGTCCTTTATACCTCCGGCCGGGGGCTTACTGCCTCCCTACATGGCGGGAGAAGAATATGATGGAAAAACATGATGGGATCAGAGAGACGCACACAGAGAAAGAAACTGGGCTAAAGACGCTTGTGGGAGCAGGCAAGAGGATGCACCTTCAAAACATGGAGAGCGGCAAAGAGAGGACAGGAAAGACATAGAAGAAGTAATACAAGCTAATATATGCTAACACTGCACGTTTGGGTGGTTGTTGTTCCATTTCAAATTTGGTCGATATCACTTTGTTTACCTACTGTCATACAAAAGTCAATCAATGATCTATCGATGATGCTTCAATGTGTCGTTTTGAACTTCGCACCAAAGTGGAACAATAGTCAGTCAGTTTTGCGGTCAGTCAGTAAGACGGAGCAACACAAGCAGTGTCAGCAGTTTCCCTAATGGGGAATTTATACATGCTGTGTTTTAATACTCTGCAGTCATAATACCAGACCTGACCAGAGCTGCTTATCCATAATTCTTAAGATATAAATCCCAGTTGGTCTCAAAATCTCATATTGGCTGATCTGACTGGTGGGTTGCAATGACTGGTAGAACACACATTTAATCAGGTCGTCCATAATGCCAGCAGTATATTTCTGTGTAGTCAAATCCTAAGTTTGGGTAATGTAACAATAACAACAGCATTCATGTACTGCATGAATATACAGTCACCACAACTATCACATTGCTGTCTTGTGTTTTTATTCTGCAGCTTCCATTAAAAGCACACACACACACTCAGACATAGTGTCTGTGTGGCTATAAATGTGCAAATGAGTGCACGTGCTCAGTGATTGCTCCCACACAGTGGTGGAAATTAGACTCGGAAATCATGGGTGATTACTGAGTGAGTGGGGAGACTCAATGCTAAGACCAGGTGTTACTTGTGTGTGAAGCATAAGAAGTAAATTTATATGAATATTTTCTTTTCTTAGTAGATAAAAGTGTCCAGTAAAATGTACAGCGGAATCTCGATTTTCGTACAGTTCGGTTTTCGACAAAAATCATTGCTAAAAATATATTTCAGTTATCGTATAGCTAAACAGGGTACTGAACAAATTAGCTCGCTTAATCACGTGTCCATACAAAGCATCCACGTTTTAAAATTTACCTGTAAATTTATAAGAATGTTTCCTTTTCTTAGTAGAAATAAAGTGTCTCGTAAAATGTATAGCGGAACTTCGATTCTCGTTTTATTCATTTTTTTTATAAAAATCATTGCTAAAGATATATTTCAGTTATCGTATAGCTAAACAGAAAAATTAGCTCGCTTAATCATGTGGCAATACAAAGCATCCATGTTTTAGTGGCTTAGTCTCTGTGAAGAATGGATAGCAGAGGTGGGACACTATAGACAGATTCTGACCAGGGAATTTGTATTTGTATGGCTGCTTTATTTGTTGACAGAACGCGCACAGAACAATGAACAACTTGTATCTGTCTCCTTTGTGTGTCGTGGGTTGGTGAGGCATTTATTTTAACAAAAGAATTTTTTTTTTTTTTGTTACCCGTAAAAAGTCAAAGCAAATTTGGAGATACATGGTTTTCATTGGACTGCAACATTATGTGGATTTCCATATTCAGGACCCAATGCAATGACAACATTTCCTGTCACCAAGGTAACGCTGGCACCGAGTAACAAACAAATGTTATATTGTTTCAAGCCGGTCCCATATTTGGACTGACTTATGGTGGCCCTGCTCGCTGAATCAGTGTTTCAGGCCTGATCCCTGTTAAAAAGTTCAATGATGTCATTTTGTTGCAACCCAACTCATAAAAGAATTGAATGCGTTTCACAGCATTTATTAAAATAAGGAGATCAGCCAAAGGCAAGCTTTGTTATAGCTGTGACACGTGTGCGGCGTGTTGGAAGCTCTAAGAATAGCAATAGTGCAGGTTTACACTTACATTGTTATATACTTGCATTCTGTAACGACAGGGATTGCTTATCACTTCTCCAGGAATTCACTGAACCTCACATGTGGCTCGACAAGGTGAGCAAAATGTTGTAAAATGTGATGCTTGGCAGTTCATCTTAGAGTACAACCTCTGTGACAGAGCACAACAACTCACCTTTGTCATAGATGTAGCTTCTCTACTAAATTAGACAATGTTGTGATTACTCTAGCTTTGGGAATTTTGCCCCATCATCCACAATTCTTATGTAAGACATGAACACACTATTTTCCTTTTTATGGGCTTTCTAAATGATAAAAACAGCTAGCACGGAATGGGAATAAATTACATAAAGCCCTCAAAAAAATCTCCCAAAAACAACAACAATGTTCCTTCACATAATGCACCCTGCATATTAACCCTTGTTAATAATGGCAGTACTACTAGAAGTACTATTTTTCTGGTGTTGTGACACAGCGCCTCGCTCACAATGCCTCAGGCCAATATGGAATGGTAACGTAAGCTTCTGCTAACTGGAGCTGCTGCTGCATCACGTGTGAGTCTGTCAGGGCCCCCGTGGCCCGCGAGAGACTTTTTCAATTTCAATGCAGACCTACCAACATGTACAAATTTATAGTACTCAACATGCAATTTGACTCTTGAATATGCTTGTATGCTCTCCATTGTGTTGCATTTTCCTGGTTTAATTTTTAAGTTCAGTCTGTACAGTACAGATGAATAAATGATCAGTTTCTATAGTATTTCAAATTAGGGGGGTCTCTCCCTCAGGGGGAGGCATGAAAGAAAATAATTGAGAAGCACTGCTATAGCTCTACCGGCTGCACGGTAGTTGAGTGGTTAGCACGCAGACCTCACAGCTAGGAAACCAGGGTTCAATTCCACCCTCGGCCATCTCTGTGTGGAGTTTGCATGTTCTCATGTTCTCCCTGTGCATCCTCCCACATTCCAAATTAATTGGCGACTTCAAATTGTCCATAGGTATGAATGTGAGTGTGAATGGTTGTTTGTCTATACGTATGTGCCCTGTGATTGGCTGGCGACCAGTCCAGGGTGTACCCCGCCTCTCGCCCAAAGACAGGGACTGGGATAGACTGGGACTGGGATAGGCTCCAGCACCCCTTATTTAGTTATTTAGATATTTGAACTGTCACAAAAGCAAAAAAATCTCTTTTTCTCCCTTTTTTTGTTGGGAACTGATATTTTCCTAAAACTTACCTATGTTTTACTGCTTTACTGCTGATTACTAAAGAACGGAAAAAGGTAGAAACAAACTTTTTTTCCTGATGAAATATGTTTTTTCCATAGTATAACCATAGAACACAATATTCTTGCCTTGAAAAATAAATCCAAATCTTCTAAAAGATTTTCTAAAAGTTTAGCGCTCTGCCTCATCAATGAATGAATGTGTTCCACTGGACGATGGGCTCAAATGTTGTCCATTATAGGTAGATCATTTACACTGTTACACTGTTACACTGTCTTACACTCTTACACTGTACTCTTGTGCTTTAATCATGTATTGGAATGCAGAAAATGATGGTAGAATTGGTAGAAAATGAATGAATGCTATATCTCTGTGAAATCAATGCACCCAGGAAGGAAGTTGTGGTAATGCTGTAAGTATTACACATTATCTTGAATGTGCTTGTTACTCAATTTTATTTGTTACTAAAACATATAATGCAAAATTCAAAATAATCAATTCAACAGCATTGATTTAACGTAAGACGCAAGGTTGCAATCCTGCTTACTCAGCAAGTTTAAGTTGGTCAGACTCAATTGTCAAACTGAAATAATGCTTGAGCTATTTCTCACAATGATGCAATATATATATATATATATGATACTGCTTTTAAGAAGTGTCAACTCTCATATGAACAAATCTATCTTTTGAAACGTGAGTCCTACTTGAAAGACACGGGCAAGCTGGTTTTAATGCGACAACCAGACGATGAGATGACGTGTCAAGTAAATCAGTCTCTTCCCTTCGGACATGCATTGTGCTCATATATCATAGATATTACCTTTGAAATACACATGACAATGACAGTCTACCCACTACTCCCCACTCCGCCACAACCTCCACATCCTCCTTCCACCACAGTTGTGGCAGCCACGTGCCTCACTCTCTTGGCCTGAAAGCCTCTTTTGCGTTCCTTGACCTATATTATTGGAACCGTTTGTAGTATTTACGGCTTAATCTTCAAAGCAGCATACGCCTGGGCCTGAACTACAATCAGTACACAACCTACAGGTCAGACCAGCAAGCCGCATATACAATACAAAGTCAAATGGTTTCAAATACACATAAGAAGTACATCACATTTACAGTAACACATTCTAACATGCCCGAAAAGGAGTAGGAAGGTTACATTCATCCATACAAAGCCTACTGTGATTAAATCCAATACTTTATATCCTTGTATCGATTAAATCGATTGATTACCTTTTAAACAACATTAGATATATATTAGAAACGTGCTAAACAAAGATCAATGTAATTAAATCACAGGAATATAAATTGACGAATCATGCAGTGAATGAAAGAACAGAACTATTTGGCATGACTACTATTTTGAGGCAAAATAAACCAAACAAAGTAAACGAGCTACCTCGAGAAGCGTGTAACTTAACTGTTCACTTCCGGAAATGATGTTTCGCTGCGACGAATATACCGCTTTAAAAAAACAAACAATGTATAACATAGTTGAGCAAAGTTGTTCAATCATATAGTGATCCTTTAATGTTTTAAATGTTATAGTAATAGTATTATATCATATATATTACATAGTTAAAGTAATATATTCATTCATTCATTTTCTACTGCTTATCCTCACAAGGGTCGCGGGGGATGCTGGAGCCTAGCCCAGCTGTCTTTGGGTGAGAGGCGGCACATATAGACAAACAACCATTCACACTCACATTCATACCTATGGACAATTTGGAGTAGCCAATTAACCTAGCATGTTTTTTTGGAATGGGGCTGCACGGCGGAAGAGTGGTTAGCGCACAGACATCACAGCTAGGAGACCCAAGTTCAATCCCACTCTCTGCCATCTCTTTGTGGAGTTTGCATGCTCTCGTTCCCGTGCATGCGTGGGTTTTCTCCGGGTACTCCGGTTTCCTCCCACATTCCAAAAACATGCTAGGTTAATTGGCGACTCCAAATTGTCCATAGGTATGAATGTGAGTGTGAATGGTTGTTTGTCTATATGTGCCCTGTGATTGGTTGGTGACCAGTACAGGGTGTACCCCGCCTCTCGCCTGAAGACAGCTGGGATAGGCTCCAGCACCCCCGCGACCCTCGTGTATGAATATATACAAGGGGAGACTTAACACATGTTAAATTGTGTAAATGTAACCATGTGATGTTCCTTAATGTAACTTATTGAGCATGTCTGTAACAAATAAACCGTACCATACTTAGACGTAAACGGCTCATTGTCTGACCTCAGAAAAATTCAAAGGTCAGAGTCTGAACAACAACGAACCTTCCAGATGGTCAGGTTTGATAGCGTGTGGTCGAGGACAAGTTTGGCACTACATTAGCGTCATATCACTCAATGTCAAGCTGCAAGCAATGACAGATAAATGCACTAGCATACAAATGCATGGATGTGAAAATAAAATGAAGCATTATTCTGAATTTTGGGGATCAGAATTGAAAACCACACACACACACACACACACACACACACACACACACACACACACATTGGTCACGCTTTATTTTATTTTGCACAGCTACCCTCAATAACAGTGAAAATTGAATGTCACCAACTGAATATGGATTTTAAAAAATCCATCACAAATGTATGAAAACAAAAGGGGGTCTAATGAGATCAACTTGTGTGAAGGTGTTTGCAAGAAACGTGACCATATGGAAAACATTAGCTGTGGGCTGATTCATGCTGGCATATCTTTGTATTTGCACGTGAGTCTATAATGTTGTCGGCCACCTCTAACTTACCTAGTCGAGCCCCAATTACCACGCCTGACCTCCATACACACACCCACGTAGTCACACACGCACATGCACACACGCACACACACACACCTGGCTGAAAGATTACCAAGGACGCACAACGCACGACAGAGGAGAAAACAGCAGCTGTTATCGTAGCTTCCTGTAGAGGTGGAAGTCAAACATCACACACTGTAAAACGGAGACACGGCATCCTCTGTCCACATGAAACCCAGACTTGCTCAAACATGACACACTTTTCATGCTTGACGTAATGTTTGTGGACTAAAAGACTTAATATAGCTGCACTTAAAAAGTCCATGTGTCATAAAAACTCTAGAAAAGGAGGTCACTTCAGAAATTTTGCCTGTGACAATTTTGTCATGGACTCTTTTTTTTCATTCATTTTCTACCGCTTATCCTCACGAGGATCACGGGGATGCTGGAGCCTATCCCAGCTGTCTTCGGGCGAGAGGCGGGGTACACCCTGGACTGGTGGCCAGCCAATCACAGGGCACATATAGACAAACAACCATTCACACTCACATTCATACCTATGGACAATTTGGAGTCGCCAATTAACCTAGCATGTTTTTGGAATGGGGCTGCATGGTGGCGAGTGGTTAGTGCGCAGACCTCACAGCTAAGAGATCCGGGTTCAATTCCACCCTTGGCCATCTCTGTGTGGAGATTGCATGTTCTCCCCGTGCATGCGTGGGTTTTCTCCGGGTACTTCGGTTTCCTCCCACATTCCAAAAACATGCTAGGTTAATTGGCCACTCCAAATTGTCCATAGGTATGAATGTGAGTGTGAATGGTTGTTTGTCTATATGTGCCCAGTGATTGGCTGGCGACCAATCCAGGGTGTACCCCGCCCCTCGCCCGAAGACAGCTGGGATAGGCTCCAGCACCCCCGACCCTCGTGAGGATAAACGGTAGAATATGAATGAATGAATGTTTTTGGAATGTGGGAGGAAAACAGAGTACCGGGAGAAAATCCACGCATGCACGAGGAGAACATTCAAAGATGGCCGAGGGTGGAATTGAACTCAGGTCTCCTAGTTGTGAGGCCTGCGTACTAACCTCTCGAATAATAATAACATTCATTCATTCATTTTCTACCGCTTTTCCTCACGAGGGTCGCGGGGGGTGCTGGAGCCTATCCCAGCTGTCTTCGGGCGTAAGGCGGGGTACACCCTGGACTGGTGGCCAGCCAATCACAGGGCACATATAGACAAACAACCATTCACACTCACATTCATACCTATGGACAATTTGGAGTCGCCAATTAACCTAGCATGTTTTTGGAATGTGGGAGGAAACCGGAGTACCCGGAGAAAACCCACGCATGCACGGGGAGAACATGCAAACTCCACACAGAGATGGCCGAGGGTGGAATAACAAATAATAAAAATATGTAATAAAATAATAATAAAAAATCTGTGGTATGCAATTATATGGTAAAGTGTCATGTGATTTGTTGTATGGATTTTAACTTCATTTAGAAGACAGAATTGGGAACCAGAAGTGGAATTTTTGAAAAATTAATTGGTTGTTTGTCTATATGTGCCCTGTGATTGGCTGGCGACCAGTCCAGGGTGTGCCCCGCCTCTCGCCCAAAGACAGCTGGGATAGGTTCCAGCACCCCCGCGACCCTTGTGAGTATAAGCGGTAGAAAATTAATGAATAATTTGCTAATTATATTTACAATAGAAAACATGACATTATCAGCTGGGATAGGCTCCAGTACCCCCCACGACCCTCGTGAGGAAAAAGCGGTTGAAAATGAGTGAATGAATGAACATGACATTATCCACAAAGCCACTGTACATCCAACTGCAAAACATTTCAGGAGTGGATGAAAAAGGCAGGGAAATAATTGACACGTTGAGTGGATGGAGTGGAGCACGTTTAGGAGGGGAGTGGAGCCAAAAGGATGGAAGGGTGGGCCCTTCCATCCTTTTGGCTCCACTCCCCTCCTAAAGGGGGGGGGGGTAGAGAAAAAAGGAGAGAGGTGAAGCTCCTCAAAGATATAAAAGGCGAAGGAGGACCTGAATCTTTGCAGTCACTTTTGCCGGCAGCCACATCCACTGCTCTCCACTCCCCCTCTTCATCCAGACCTGCTCTCCACTCCTCCTGCAGCAACCCTTCATTCATAAGGAACCCTCAGCAGAATCCAGTGAGTACTTCACCCGAGATGCATTCTTTCTGTCCATATGCACAAACATATGCCTCAATTTGTAATTACGACTGCAAGATTGGAAGTGACAGCAATATTTGTACCTACTAAGTCAGCATATTAGCAATTAGTTTTGAACATATTCTATGTATACACTTTAACTGGAAGTGTGAAAAGGTCCGTTCAGGACATATTAGGATCGAGCATCACAATGTTTAGCAGACTGCAAGAACAAATAATGTGGGATTCAATGCACAAAAGCTTTACAATGACTTGTGTAATGTAACCTCACTAAGAGATAATATTATAAGATAATATTTCATCAATACTCTGCTGAAGTATTCAAATTCATGCTAATATGTGTAGGTCTGATCATGCTAATCTCCTGTAGTCCTGTGTATTTGTGTTCTCCTTCCTCCTCCAAGTCTCCATCGCTTGATATGGACAACTCGAGAAGCATCTCCTCCATCCGTGAGGCAGTCAACTTCTTGACGGTCATCATGTTGACACTGACCCAACGTGTTCATCCAATGCCGGTGCCGACTGACGTACCCATGTGCACTGCATCAGAACCTGCCCAGTACAGCTTGACATTTACTGGCAAGTGGTCTCGGGCAGCGTTCCCTAAACAATATCCTGTCTACCGTCCCCCTGCACAGTGGTCCAACCTTGTGGGTAAGTGTGCAGAAAAAGCAGTCTCATCTATTGTAAGTAGTAGAGAAATGGCTATAGCTGAGTGAGGTCGCTTATACTCCGGCCAATCACTTTTCAAGCTGTTTCTCATTTAGATTTGACACTAAATATCTTGACATGCAACAAAACAAAATGATTTAAGTCGTTTGTGCTTGGAAGATGAGACAACCAAAATACAAAATTTTGTATTTTTTAAATAATTTTATAATGACAAATAAACAAAACAAATTAAATAAACAATGAGAAAATGAAAACGATGCACAAAAGTTGGAGCATATCATCAATTATATAATAAGCAACAGATCTCATCTCCTATCCCATAAGATATGAGAAAACCATCTGAATTCCGAAGAAAGTATGATCTATTATCAAGGTTAAATGTAACCCAAATACAAAGTGACTAATGTCTACTACTACATGTAATAAATACAGGTGGTGATCCCCCTCTCGTCTCTCTCTCTTTGCCCCCCAGGGGTGACCCACAGCTCTGACTACCACATGTGGCAGCGTAATGGCTTTGCCAGCAATGGAGTGAGGGAGTTCACAGAGAAAGGCGAAGCTTGGACTCTCATGAAGGAAGTCGAGCAGGCCGGTGAACAAATCCAGAGCGTTTATGGGATCTTCTCCGCTCCTGCTGTCGTAGGAGGGACAGGCCAGAGCAACACTGTGCTTGAGGTCTTTGCCAGGCACTCCTATGTAAGTCACTCAAACACCGGCTCTTCGTAGTACAAAGTCAGGGCATCAATAGCAGCCTTTCAAGGGTCGATATAGGAATAAAAACATGGTTTTAGACATCATTCTTGGAACTTATTTTTCATTCAATAAAAGCCAAGGTAAACATTGTCATCTGGAATATCCACTACAAAGCAGAACAAGTGCTTACTTGAACAGAGGCAAATAAGTCGAACACGTATTTTCAGTTCAAACTCAATGTTATACATCGCTATACATCAGGAACACTGATGTGAGGACAGCTTTACAGCTCTAAACTTTTCAACAAGGTATATATGCACCAAAGTGAGTAAAACAGTGGCTGCCATGTTTCCAGCTGCTACGTCGGTAAGGAACACCACAAGGCTAATTTATGTCTCCGCCCGTTATGTAAACCTCAGCAGGAGTTGGAGGAGTAAAGCGTCCAGCTGAGGAGTCTTCAGTAAGGTCGTAAAGTTGGGGAAGTTAGCCCAGGGCAGCAGAATAGATACACAGAGTTTGTGGCTTTGATGTGCAAGGTCAACTTGTCAACATTGATTGCAGTTCAAATGAACCAAATGAATAAATGGTCTACTATCATTGTTGAACAACCTTGTTACAGTGACAGCATATGTGTTGCCAATATCTCAATTCATTTTCTCTCTCTTCCCTACGACCCACTTCCCTTATTGCAGCTGTCATTTATTGTGCGACTCGTTCCTAGCCCCGACTGGTTTGTGGGAGTGGACAGTATCGATTTGTGCAATGGTGACCACTGGAAAGAGAATGTGGTGCTGGAGCTTTTCCCATACGATGCCGGAACCGACAGCGGTTTCACGTTCTCGTCTCCCAACTTTGAGACCATCCCGCAAGATAAAATCACACAGGTGAGTCATCCAAAAAGCGGCATTCAGATAATCCACTAACCAATGATGCACTACAATCTACCCAATGCCAATTATTGTCCATCCACAGATAACCTCATCCTTCCCGAGCCACCCCGCCAACTCCTTTTATTACCCCCGGCTGAAGCACCTCCCACCCATTGCCAAGGTGACGCTGACCAAGATAAAGAAGACCAATCACATCATCAGCCTTCCAGTAGAACCCACCCAGTCCAATCTGCTGCCAACAGGAAATGAGATTGACGACAACCTCATAAGTAAGTCCAAGGAGTAGCTAAGAATGAATGCATGACCACAATGCATCCCACAGGGCAACATATACATATATGTTCCATAAAGGTTATGTAGCAAAATTGGAGTAAAATGCTGTACTTGATAAAAATTATCAACAGAAAGGCACACATAGAGATTATGCTATATGTACTGTATACAATCTACCTAATTCACAGGGCAACCAAAAATAACAGTACATGTATATGGAAAACAATGAATTCTACCACACAAACCTATCAAAATAGGTGCTTAGCGACCAATATAATATGCATAAAAACAATACTATTTTATACAAATATATAACAACTAAGACAAGCTGGGAAACCCACATAAACACGTATTGTTTTGCTGGTGTATTAGTGGGTAAGCATGTATTTCTATACCTATGTAGTCCATGTAGTGCACTTAGAATCCAATATTACTTATTGTAAATTCTTGGTTGCAATTCTTGGACCCATTCCCGGGTGATCCCCAAAACTAAACCCTACGAAAAGCAGGGATCTATATGTTGACGTTGGGGTCACAACATGAAACAAAACTTAAAGCACCACTAAGAGCATACCGACCTCAAAGGGATCAGAAAAAAAACCCAAACAAAACAACAGCACATCTGGTATCCATCTACTACAGAGATAATGTACAGCATTTGGGTCATCAACCCAAATGGGAGTCAGACGCTTATATCTATAAGACAGCTATTAATGAGGTAAAGCGCCATCCTGTCCATGTTGATTCACACACTGTTAGAGTTTATGACTCTCCCTTGTACAGATTAGCGGGGGCAGGAGAGCCCATCTGCAAGGCCAATAGGAAGCTCAGTAAAACACTTGGCCTTTCTGCAAGTTAAGACAACTAAGCAGCAGTCCCGCTGGTGTTGGACTGGAGGGTGACTGGCATGATTAATCTCTCTAAGCCTAAATGTGATTAATCTCTCTAAGCCTAAATGTGATGACTTGACAAAGAAAAATGAAAGGTTTTCTAGAAAAGGAAAATTGTGGCAATTAGACTGATTATTCACTCACACAATATGAGTTAGTTCCCATGACGACCCATCAATAAACAGCTGAAAAGGCTGGATGGATGGATGGATGGATAGATAGATAGATAGAGCGAGATAGAGCGAGATAGATAGATAGATAGAGCGTGATGGAGCGAGATAGATAGATAGAGCGAGATAGAGCGAGATAGATAGATAGATAGATAGATAAATAGATAGAGCGAAATAGATAGATAGAGCGAGATAGAGCGAGATAGATAGATAGATAGATAGATAGATAGATAGATAGATAGAGCGAGATAGATAGATAGATAGAGCGAGATAGATAGATAGATAGATAGAGCGAGATAGATATAGCGAGATAGATATAGCGAGATAGATAGAGCGATAGAGCGATAGATAGAGCGATAGATCGATAGATAGAGCGATAGATCGATAGATAGAGCGATAGAGCGATAGAGCGATAGATCGATAGATGATAGATAGATAGATAGAGCGAAATAGATAGATAGAGCGAAATAGATAGAGCGAAATAGAGCGAGATAGATAGATAGATAGATAGATAGAGCGAGATAGATATAGATAGAGCGAGATAGATAGATAGAGCGATAGATAGATAGAGCGATAGATAGAGCGATAGATAGATATATAGATAGATAGATAGATAGATAGATAGATAGATAGATAGATAGATAGATAGATAGATAGATAGATAGATAGATAGATAGATAGATAGATAGATAGATAGATAGATAGATAGATAGATAGATAGATAGATAGATAGATAGATAGATAGATAGATAGATAGATAGATAGATAGATAGATAGATAGATAGATAGATAGATAGATAGATAGACAAAATATTGTTGTAACATACTAGGAAATTTTAAATGAAAATTAAAAATGTTACATTTTACTGATTCCTCAATTTTGAATAGATCTTTGCTCCTGGATTGGATAGATGTCAGGTTTCTTAGACTCCCAATCCCATCCTTGATGTTCCTTCTAACGCTATACACACAGATGTCAACTAATTTAGGCCAAGTTTGACGGACAGTATTTCATCCGTTGGCTGACTGACGTCTTTCCCTGCGTCCTTAATGGGCTTGCAATATGAATATCAAGGCAAAGCAGCCTTGATGTGACTCGCAAGTTCTTCCACCAGATCATCCATCCTTCAGTGCTGCTTCTGCGCCTCACCCTCAATGCTTCTGCTTTTCTCCTTCGACTTTGACCGACAAATCTGCCAGAGATATTAACGGCATTCAATCTTACAAACTGGGCTGGCAGAGGAACTCGCTGTCATTTTCATAATCAATACAACAACATTCTGAATGCAGCATTAGGGCCCCCGACTGTGCTCTTCACTGCCGGGCGAGCTAGACATTCCAAGAGCAATCTGAAACTTCATAAAAAATATAAACAAGCTCTCTCAACATATTACAATTCATTTGAATGAGGATTTAACCATGTACTGTTATTGTGCATTGCAGATACCCCTCTGGACTGTGAAATGTCCGTTTGGTCTCCCTGGGGTTTGTGCAAGGGCAAGTGTGGAGATTCGGGAGTGCAGCACCGTACACGCTACGTCCTCATGCACCCTGCCAACAACGGCTCAGCCTGCCCCTTACTGGAGGAGCAAAGGAAGTGCATCCCGGATAACTGTTTATGACTAGGCCAGGATTTGAGCGAGAAGAAGGATAGGAAAGAAGGAAAGGGGAAGAAGAACAGAAAGGACCGGAAAGGGCGAAAACGACGCCGAAGAAGATACAACAGCAAAAGGTCACCAAAATCTGAGCCATGAACTGGACTCCTCTTTCCTCGCTGCTTTTGTCTTTATTATGTGCTATCAGTTGGTCAAAATGATGGATTTTTTTCATCCAGTGTAAAGATAAACATTGTCGCCTAAAGTCCTCATGATAGTTCTGAAATCAGTGGAGACGTGTAGTCTGGTATCGCCACCAGTAGACACCCATCCAATGTTGCAGATTATCAAAAGAGACTTTGTAAATTAATAGAAAGTCCAAATGTTTCCATTTGGAAGTTTCTGAAGATCACAGCCAAGTGCTGAAGAATGTATTTATTAACAGGATTTTACCCTGTAATGTACAAATATGAAAGTAGTCATTGGTATTCTTTTACGCTAGCAAGGTACTAGTTTAATACATAAAATATTTTTTGTACAAAATAATACAACAACTGTAAAATGTGTATGGTCAATAAAATTGTGTTGATATGTGAGGACACTTTTCTTTTGGCATCCCAGAGTAGTATTACTTCATATATTACGTAACAAACTGAAATTTCATTCCAGTCCAGGGTGTACCCCGCCTCTCGCCCGAAGAAGAGCTGGGATAGGCTCCAGCACCCCCCGTGACTCTCGTGAGGATAAGCAGTAGAAAATGAATGAATGGCGACTCCAAATTGTCCATAGGTATGAATGTGAGTGTGAATGGTTGTTTGTCTATATGTGCCCTGTGATTGGCTGGCCACCAGTCCAGGGTGTACCCCGTCTCTCACCCGAAGGCAGCTGGGATAAACCCTAATGAGGATAAGCGGCATAGATAATGGATGGATGGATTGTAGTTTGTAGAACAAACTTAGTCAAATACATATTAAAATATGTGGCAAATACATATTAAAATATATGGCTTTCATGGCTCTCTTAGCCAAAAAGGTTCCCGACCCCTGTCTTAGAGCAAAGAGCAAACACACTCAAGAAGACAGATTGAATAGCAATAGCAAACATCTGCTCGCCTGCTGTCTGTTTTGAATGATGAAGGACAGGAAAATTACTGAATTACAGAATGACAGGACACAGTAGGAGAGGCGATCCAGTTTCCAGCTCTTAAACTTTCCTACACAGTTTACTTGAAAGCTGCATGAGCTAAGGTCATGGTGACGAATACACTCCTGATTAAAATTTTAAAAATTGCAATATTCCGAAAATAAAATTGCAGATATTCCAAAATTACATTTTGCAATGTTTGATCTTAAGGAGGTTCTCAGTAGAGCTTCAAATGCAAAAAGAAGAAATGGGAGTGTTTTGAGTAAGAAATTTATTGCAAACAAGCCTCAAACTGAAATAGGCTATTTATTAGCACATTACTGACCACAGCCTTAAAAGCCAAAATCTTGGCAAAAATTTAATTTTATGTCCTTTTTATCATGTATTCACACCATCATGATCTCTTGGTGGCAAAGGCAAACAAGCTTTTGAGCTGCATAAGCAAGGCCTCTCGCAGCGCACCATGGCTGCTGAGGTTGCAAGCACTAAGACAGGCGCAAGAAAATGTTGGTAACCTTGACAGCCCTGATGCCATGATGCCTTTCAATGTTCCTGGCATGGCAAGGAGATCCCACTGAGATATGTCACAGTGGAGTCGGTACAATCATTACAGTATCTGGTTCTTTTTCCTTCAATGGAACAATGGAGCTTCATGTTAGGGGTGTCAAACTGCGTGTGGAAATGTTGCAGGAGGCATCCCATATTACTAGAGGCCCTCGTCTGTGTGGTAATGACTTCTTCCAGAGGAACAACGTCACACTTTTGGACCATCCTGCATGTTTCCCTGATTGAGAACCCAATTGAGAACATTTAGGGATGTATGGCAAAAGACGTTTAATCAAAGGAACATCAGTTCCAGACAGTGGAGCCATCTTTACCACTTCCCACTAGCCTCCTGGAAACGCTAGCATCAAGCATACTCAAAACAATTTTGTGTTTTGTTTCACTCCCATTTCTTGTTTTTGCATTTGAAACTCATTAAGATCCATCCATTTACTATGTCCCTGATTCTCACCTGGGTCGTGGGATGTTTTTGGAATGTGGAAGGAAACCGGGAGGAGGGAGATTCTGCAAACTCCACACAGGGATGCCCAAGCGCAGATTCAAACCCAGGTCTTTCAGAGCTCCTGACAGTGTGGCCAAACACACCATTAAGATCCAACAGTGCAAAATGTAAATTATTGGAATTTTAAAAACTGGTCTTAAAATAATAATAACAAAGACACTTTCTTTGAAAATAATTGGGAATTATTATTTTTTTAGAATTACTCAACTTTGCCTATTGCAAATATGTGCAATATGATTGACAAAGAGTATATTGATTCAGCATTCACACGTTGGTGTGCCATTGCTGACATGTGGGAGGACATGGTGATCTGATACTTGACTTCAGTGTGATGACAACTTAAGCAGATGCTAACGTTGAGAGGGATCTAACCTCCGCGCGGATGTGGGTGTTTACATTATAAATGACCTCATGTAAGGAAAGTATACTGTGTGTCAGTCATCTACTATGTCAAATAAGTTTGATATTTGAGATTTGCTTGTCAGGAAGTGAAACGGGTACTCTTGCAACATTTTGAGATGTATGCCACATGTGTTAATGGACAAGTGTAAAGAAGACACACTTTAATAGTATATACTTGTTAAGCATGATGGGAATTAACTAATGGGAGTGTCACCAGACCTTGTGTCACAAGATTTCGCAAAATTTAAACATGACAAGATTTCTCATTTAGAAAATAATAATAACTTAATGAATTAATCACACAATAGGCTCTATTTTTGTAGACCAGGCACAGAGGTCGGGGTGTTGCCAGCACACTTGTCAATGTTCATGAGCAGCGCAGTCTGGCGCAGCGCAGCGCAGCCACGCCTCCATCCTTCCCACCGGCGCAAGTGGCAAAGAGGGAGGAGAGCAGGCGTGCAAGGGTTTAACAGAGCCGAGTGTACACTAAAGACATTCATTCATTCATTCATTCACCCTGGACTGGTCGACAGCCAATCACAGGGCACATATAGACAAACAACCATTCACACTCACATTCATACCTATGGACAATTTGGTGTCGCCAATTAACCTAGCATGTTTTTGGAATGTGGGAGGAAACCGGAGTACCCGGAGAAAACCCACGCATGCACGGGGAGAACATGCAAACTCCACACAGAGATGGCCAAGGGTGGAATTGAACCCTGGTCTGCGCGCTAACCACTCGACCGCCGTGCAGGCACATTAAACAGTGGCAGGCTAATCCAGGCATATAGCATGGTCTACATCGCCAAATGATGACAATTTCACAGTATCTCATCGTCCTTGAGAAAAAATTCATAGTAAAAAGCCAGATTTTAACAACCGAACGTTACTTTGTTTTTATTTGGTGTTAATTATTAGTTGTCTAATTCGTCACTTTCTCTGTTTCCACAAAGACTTGGCTCATTTGCATACTAACAGTGATTGAATGAAGGGGCGATAAGAGCTATGAAGAAACCGAGCTGTCTTGTGCTTTTTCCGTAAGTTTCACTTACTAAAATGTTAATTTGAGGGGCAGGCCATTTATTTAGGGGAGCGTCTAGGGGAGCGCCACACTGAAATTAGAGCTCAATAACTGAAAAAAAACCTTTATCATTTTGCCAGCCTCAATATTCATGTGTGTCTGTTTTCCTCATCTCTCGCCTCCAAACAGGCAGTTCGCTCTGTGCATTCCTTTCAGCACCTTGGTGCGTTTGTTCCACTGAACAACGGCATGAATAAAGTGAGTCGTTTTGCCAGTCAGTTTGTAAAGGCGTGAATATATATTAAAATATTTAAAAAAAACACAAACATACATGTGTCACGTTGCTGCTTGCTATCTTGGTGTTGTCACACGCAGCAACACCTGTCAGTTTCTCACAGCGTCCAGCATACACGCACACGTGTTATTGTAGTCTGTGGAAACCGCTTTTGGATTTCACATTTGCAGAAGATTTGCATTTGACTGCCTTTTATTGGACCCCGCGGTCAAACATTCTGTCAGCGTGTTGGGCTTTAATAGGCCTTTAAGGAGCGACGATGACGCTGCGGCAGGCTGGGTTTCTTCTGCAGTCTTACCTAATGTTGGCATCGGCCATGTATTTTGATCTGGGCGAGCAGGAGGAAAGATGCATCATTGAGGAGATTCCTGAAGACATGCTGGTGACAGGTGAGCCCTGGAGAAGGATACAGACTGGACTGAGCATTCATAGAAGTGCCCCTTCAGCAAACTCTGCAGAACACTTTAGAACGAGTCTTATAAAAGTCTATGACTTATGGCGTAAGACTCAGGTGAGCATACCTTTTATCCTTAGGACATTTCCTGCTGGCGCCGTGGGACTCAAAGTCCTCCACCCACTCTCCTCACCTCGGTGTCACTGTGACGGTCAAAGACCCAAACCACGAGGTAAAGAAACTCCTTAAATACATACAAAAGAAACCTCTTTGTAAGTCAAACACAATTTGACGCTGGTCAACTTCATTCATTCATTCATTCATTTTCTACCGCTTTTTCCTCACGAGGGTTGCAGGGGGTGCTGGAGCCTATCCCAGCTGTCTTTGGGCGAGAGGCGGGGTACAACCTGGACTGGTGGCCAGCCAATCACACATATAGACACATAGGGCACATATAGACAAACAACCATTCACACTCACATTCATACCTATGGACAATTTGGAGTCGCCAATTAACCTAGCATGTTTTTGGAATGTGGGAGGAAACCGGAGTACCCGGAGAAAACCCACGCATGCACAAGGAGAACATGGAAACTCCACACAGAGATGGCCGAGGGTGGAGCTGGTCAACTTGTTGGATTTTTATACTGACTGGGATACAAGCGTAAAAAGAAGTGATGTACAAGAGCATTGCTCCTTTTATTATAATTTTTATTATCATTACCTTCTCCAGGCTGCATGGCAACCAAGTGGTTAACGAGCAGGCCTCACAGCTAGGAGACCCAGGTTCAATTCCACCCTCGGCCATCTCTGTGTGGAGTTTCCATGTTCTCCCCGTGCATGCGTGGGTTTTCTCCAAGTACTCCGGTTTCCTCCCACATTCCAAAAACATGCTAGGTTAATTGGCGACTCCAAATTGTCCATAGGTATGAATGAGAGTGTGAATGGTTGTTTGTCTATATGTGCCCTGTGATTGGCTGGCGATCAGTCCAGGGTGTACCCCGCCTCTCGCCCGAAGACAGCTGGGATAGGCTCCAGCACCCAGGTTAAGCGGTAGAAAATGAATGAATGAATTATCTTCGCCATTTTGTACTGAGCAGCCAGAGCAGAGAAGAATGTACCCGTGTGTCTTCCTGCGACACAGTAATTCAATTCCCTTTTCGAAACCATCATTACACGGGTAAGCTTTTGAAGTGATATCACAAAAAAGAAAAAGAAAAACATTTAAACCGTATGCAAAAACATACGGTTGAAGTGTGAAATGCAGCTAGCAAACTTTATTTTCTTGTTCAACATGAAAGAAGAGCCCACAAACCGCAACAAAACGGTTCTAAACAAAATAGTTCCCGGGTGAATTATTGTATGTAGCAACCCCCCTACTAGAGAAAATTAAAGACTATAAGGGGGTTCAACATTTGGATTTTTCGTGCAACAATCTATGCTCAAATATTTGGTCAAATTGTACAACCACAAGGAGATTCAACTTTATTTGTTCCACTGTATTGTCTTAAAACGTCTTCCATTTTGATCATTTACTGTTATTTTATTCGTCATTTGCTTCTAATGCACTGTACCTCTCGGCAGCTTTTGATGACCAAGCGCTTCGGCATCGTCGCTAAATTCAGCTTCACAGCCCACATGTCCGGTCAGCACTTCCTCTGCTTTCAAACCAACTCCTCAAGGTTCTCCGTCTTTGCTGGAGAACGTCTGGTGAGACCTGCAGAGACAGAAACAAACAAACAATTGCAAGGACTTCTTCTCACGTTTCTTCTTCTTCTTCTTACACATGAAGAAGTTACACTTACACGTCCAGATCGGAGAGCACACCATTAATCCACAAGCGGATAGAACCAAAGAAAACTTGGAGACGCTGGAAAACGGTCTCCAGCATCTTATTGATCAGATGGTGTACATCGCCAAGCAGCAGGACTACCAGATGGTGAGATATTTCACCAAAAAAAGGTTCAAGCAATAAACAGAGTGACATGAACGTGTCTGTGTTCAGGAAAAAGAGGAGATGTTTCGTCAGATCAGCGAGGACACCAACAGTAAAGTGCTGTGGTGGGCCGTGGTGCAGATCTTCATCCTGCTCTCTGTTGGTTTCTGGCAGATGAAACGACTCAAAGACTTCTTCATCGCCAAGAAACTTGTCTGATTAACACATTATTATGGGAATACACTATTTACTTTTATACAGTACAGGCTTTTTTTCGGTCCTTCATCACTGAATAATCCATGTATCTGTTGTTACACATCGTATCTTTAATGAGACACATACACAAAATATAAGCAAAATCTAAATTCTAAATCTCTATATGTAAATGATATGGTGCTATTAATTATTAGCATTAGGTCGGGAAAAGGGGTAGGATTAAATAAGCTGTGTTTCTTCCTACTCCTTTTCTGACATGTTGAATTGTGCCAATGTGATGTTCCTTCATAATAATAATAATGAACCAGATGGGCTGCACCGTGGACTAGTGGTTGGTACGCAGGCCTCACAGCTAGGAGACCCGAGTTCAATTCCTCCCTCTGCCATCTCTGTGTGGAGTTTGCATGCTCTCACCGTACCTGCTAGAAAAAACCTGCTAGGTTAATTGGCGAATTCAAATTGTCCATAGGTATGAATGTGAGTGTGAATGGTTGTTTGTCTATATGTGCTCTGTGATTGGCTGCGGTGTACCCCGCCTCTCGCCCGAAGACAGCTGGGATAGGCTCCAGCACCCCCGCGAGGCTCGTGAGGATAAGCGGTAGAAAATAAATGAATAGCCGCACCTAGAGATGGTCTTTGAGGTGATAATGTGAAAATATTAACTAATATAACTTTTATGTGACCAAATAAACAACACGTGTTGGTTAAACTCATGTTAGCTGACTGTAGTCTTTTGTACTGGACATAGTAAAACAACAATTCCATATACTTACGCATGTGTCAGTAGACGACAGCTCGTCGCTAAGCTAGCTTTTTCAAGATGGTATAAATTGGTGTTCAAATCAAATAAATAGATGTGGTGACGATAAAGTTAATTTAAAAGAAAAATACAAAATACAGAAAATGAATAATAGAATCAACCCAGTCAGCTTATCTTCGGCGGGGCAGAGAGATGCTAGGGGCGATTTTAGCTAACTCACGTTAGCCTCACTTGCTAGCTGACAACACCTGATGGGATTGGGTCAAAATAAAAGGTAAGTCTGAGCTCATTAAATAAACAACATTCTGGGCAAATAAAACGATCCACACTAATATAGTGGACCGTTAAATTAAGCTTGTGTTGTTTAGCTGAAGTAGCGTTAGACATTAGCAATATTTCAAGCTAGCTGAAGAAAGAAATCTTACAAATCACTCCATCTTTTTGCAGGGGATTAAAAAAGAAATGTCTCACTGGATCTGCTGCAACTCCTGCTTTCTTCCGCCCTCTTACGAGCGCAGACTGGCACTAACGACGTGTGGACATATTATATGCAGTATTTGCTACCACAAAGGTATAGTAAGTTTATTTTAAAAAACACAATTGAGCCAACAGAGACCTCTGTTGGGCTTCATCTTATACTACAGAGGGCTCGATTTCCACATTGTTGAATGAACAGTAAAGTGAGCATGATTGTTTGTAAGGGCACAATTTGAGGGTTCAAGGCCACCAAAGGGTCACCTGACAATCAGATGACACTGATAATAATAATTAATTCACAGTCACATTCACACGTGTGGACCATCTCAGCATGCATGTTTTTTGGGAAGTACCCCAAGCACATTCTAACCCGGATCTCCAGACTGTGCTAACCACTGCTCCACCTGTACTATATTATTCAACACGATCATCCCCCAGGACCTGGTACGCAAGTTGGAGCCACTGGGCCTCAAGACCTCCCTGTGCAACTGGCTGCTTGACTTCCTCACAGATAGAACCCAGTATGTCAGAGTGGGCAACAACACATCCAGTGTCATCTCCCTGAACACCGGCTCACCCCAGGGATGTGTTCTGAGCCCCCTGTTGTTTACCCTAATGACCCATGACTGTCGCCCCAAGTACAGCAGCAACCATATCCTGAAGTACGCGGACGACACAACAGTTGTGGGCCTCATTCAGGACAACAACGAACTGGCTTACAGGGAGGAAGTGCGACACCTTGTGGATTGGTGCAAGGCGAACAACCTGATCCTGAACGTTGACAAAACAAAGGAGATCATCGTCGACTTCAGGAGATCCAGACCCAGCCACACTCCACTCAGCATCAACGACACAGCCGTAGAAGTTGTGAACACAACCAAGTACTTGGGGGTGCATATCACGGACAACCTCGGCTGGTCACTCCACACCTCCGCTCTGGCGAAGAAGGCACAGCAGCGACTGCACTTCCTGCGGCGGATGAGAAGAGCCTCCCTCTCCCCTCCTATCCTTACCACCTTCTACAGAGGGACTATCGAGAGCCTGCTGACCAACTGCATCTCCGTCTGGTCTGGGAGCTGCAAGGCCTCGGACTGGACGTTACTGCAGAGAGTGGTGAGGACAGCAGAGAAGATCATCGGGACCCAGCTCCCCCCCATTAGGGAAATAGCAAACAGCCGGTGTGTATCTAGAGCCCATCGGATCTGCTCTAACCCCACACACCCCCAGCATGGACTGTTCTCTCGCCTGGCATCGGGGAGAAGGCTCTGCAGCATCCGCTGTAGGACGACCAGGTTCAGAGACAGCTACTTCCCCCTGGCCATCAGACTGCTGAATGCCAAATAAGCCCCTCTATCTTACTTACATTATTATTATTTATTTTAATTATTTAAATTATTTGGGCAATTTACTGTTCACGCTGCACTTTACATTATGTTGTTCATATTTGGTGTCTATTTATTCTCCACATTATTATTATTGTTATTATTTATTATTACTTATCTTCCTGGGAGCCAGGCAACGACATTTCGTTGGCAATTTCACTACTGTGTTTTTGTGCAATGACAATAAAGGAAGTCTATCTATCTATCTATCTATCTATCTATCTATTATTTGTCTTTCAGGTAAACGAAGCGAGTGTTTAATATGCAGCAACAAATGTCAAGTGTCACCTCTCACTGACCAAGCAAGTATATTATTGTTGATTCTACCTCCAAATATGACTATACAGAATAGTAAATATGTGTTTTTATTCTTGCTATTTTTCCAGAGCAGCTCTGAAGTGAAGGCCTTGTTCTCCAACATCAACGTTGTGGCAAAAAAACATGTTTCAGAAATCAGCAAGGTTTGATTGCTCCTTTCACGTCTTACGTTAATATTTGTGATATCTATAGTACAATGCATGTTACACATATACTATGTTGTCTGCCTTCACTGCAGGTGTTAATGTTCCAGGCAAGACATCAGAAAAGGCTGCTTACACACTACCAGAAAAAGGTGAGAGACATCGCTTCACAGCTTTCATGCATCTGGTGATTTTGCTGATGTAACTTGTTTTTTTGTTTTTTTTTAACAGAATGAGAAGCTAGAGGAGGTCCTTGTCAAGACGAAGCAGGAAATGCAGCAAATGGCCAAGTGAGTCAGGTTCATAGAGAGAATGTAAAAAAAAAATATCCTTAGACCAGCAATGAACGGGCCTTTAATTGGCATTGGCATTGACCATCAAAGTTTGTCGCCATGCCCTGCCCCGGTGACCGGGCTCCCAACTCCCTTGACATCATTTAGCCAGCTCCTCCTTTATAATTCTGGGCCAGTTCCTCAGCCTTCTCACATTCATCCTCACGCCACTAGTGGTCTCTTTTTCACCAAGCTTCTTCATGTTGTAGTTGTAGTCCATCCCTGTCTTGTATAAGTCCATGATGTTATCCCTTGGGTTCTTTGACAGCTCTTTTGGTGGCTTTTAGTGTGCTTCTTTGACAGGCATCTTATCCACATAAAGAGTAAAGATCGAGAGTACTTTCCAACAAGGACAGGTCTCATTTGTGTTTCACGTGATCATAACTCAGTGGAGGTCAGAATGCTTCTTGGTTGGGAGGATCACATGCTTATTTCCTGCAATCTACTCATATCTTTGTCGGGGGTAAACATACAAAATCATTCATTCATTTTCTACCGCTTTTTCCTCACGAGGGTCGCGGGGGTGCTGGAGCCTATCCCAGCTGTCTTTGGGCGAGAGGCGGGGTACACCCTGGACTGGTGGCCAGCCAATCACAGGGCACATATAGACAAACAACCATTCACACTCACATTCATACCTATGGACAATTTGGAGTCGCTGGAGTACCCGGAGAAAACCCCCGCTTACACGGGGAGAACATGCAAACTCCACACAGAGATGCCCGAGGGTGGAACTGAACCCTGGTCTCCTAGCTGTGAGGTCTGCGCGCTAACCACTAGACCGCCGTGCCGCCATACAAAATCAGTAATCAAATATTTTCCCCACTGCACCTTTGGGATTTAAACATAAATAACAATTTATTTCTCTGCACTACAGGAAGCTGCACGAACAGAGTACCTACATTGCAAAACTGGAATATTCTCTTCAAAGGTAAGAGAGTTACTTGTAACAACAATATTATGGTCATGATTAACAGGCCTTGTCATCATTATTGTCACTATTATGTTATCATTATTGAGTGTATGAAGTGTTTGTTTTGTGACATGGACCTGTCACCATGTTGGTTTAGCTCAGTACTTCTCAAATAGTGTTGTGGGGCCCCCACAGGGAATTGTCGGGTGGAACCGAGAGACTTTCATTTAAATGCAGACCTACCAACATGTACAAATTTCTAATATATATAATATTCAACATGCAATTTGACTCTTTAATATATTGTATGCTCTCCATTTTGTTGTATTGTATTTTCCTGGTTTCATTTTACAGTTCAGTCTGTACATTCCAGATAAATGTATTAATATTAGTAGTTTCTCTAGTATTTCAAATCGGGGGGATTCTGTCCCTTAGGGGGTAATGACAGAAAATAATTGAGAAGCACTGGTTTAGCGACGAGTGGTTAGCGCGCAGACCTCACAGCTAGGGGACCAGGGTTCAATTCCATCTCTGTGTGGAGTTTGCATGTTCTCCCCTTGCATGCGTGGGTCTTCTCCGGGTACTCCGGTTTCCTCCCACATTCTAAAAACATGCTAGGTTAATTGGCGACTCCAAATTGTCCATAGGTATGAATGTGAGTGTGAATGGTTGTTTGTCTATATGTGCCCTGTGATTGGCTGGTGACCAGTCCAGGGTGTACCCTGCCTCTCGCCCAAAGAGAGCTGGGATAGGCTCCAGCACCCCCCGCAACCCCTGTGAGGAAAAAGCGGTAGAAAATGAATGAATGAATCAATGGTTTAGCTAATGTTAGTCTTAGCTTCTCTACGAGTTTTTCAAGGAGCAAATTGTTCCCTTCTCCGCCGCTAGGTGTCACCCTTGGTACATTTACAAATCAGTGGCGAGACACAGTCAGGGCGCTGTTTAGAACGTCTAGTATCTGCATATCTACTTTTTAATCTTATTACTTCATTTGATTATTATAATTGTTACTATATAACAACTTATTTAGTTAAATATTAAAAATGGTTGCTCTTGGGTGAAGCGGAAATTATACCTTAAGTTTGACATCTGCTCCATTCTGAAAGGCCTCAGGTCATCCTAAGCCAGAGTGTTTAATCAGCTAAGTCAATGTTCTGCATATGCCTTCAAGCTGAGGTCACCAAGGTTGCCAGTTGAGTCTACCAGTCATATGCTAGGATGTGACTGATAACATAACTATGACCGTCCTCCCGAATGAGTTTTACATAACGTTTACAAGTAAAGTCTTGTGGCAGTGCATCAAATGACCTTGTGCGTACAGTACGGGAGCTCTGGTTGGGTCCATGACAGTGTAGTCTTTGTATGGCAGACGGATAATCTCTGCAGGCATCTGCCCACTTTGTCTATTTGGAACACTGCAGGGGTCATCGTGTCGCCACCACCACTCTCTCTCCCCTCCTCTCTCTCTTCTTGCTGAACATCTCCAGAACTGCAATCAGAGAAATAAGATCAATCTAAAAGTTTTTCTTAGGGTATCATTTTTTAAAGTTGGTGTCATGGACGTGGTGACCTCAGTGCAAGTCATGTGACCACACCCTGGTTAAATAAAGTCAACACATATCGCTTACAGACTTTTGTCCTCTTAACCCCTGAAGTTATTAATTGTCTGCCTTCAGGGCGCATGTAGGCTATCTTGTTTCTGGCCCTCATACCCACAACTTAAGTTTGTTTGTGTATTCATACTGATGCATATTGTTTATCCTCTGGCTCTCTTTCAGTTCATTATCTACGTCTCAGATGAGCCACAGCTCCCAAACCTCACATGGACGAAAAGCAGGTAAACACCACCGCCGTCACGACGACCATACAATCTAATGACATCCAAACGCTGTCCTACTGTGTGTACAACACATTCATATAATATAGTTTGGTTCTTAACAAGGACCACCCACATGCAGTAAAAACCACAAGTGAAGAGTGAGACCACACCAACAAAACATGTTCCTGTCACACTAATGACAGGTGTTAATTATAATAATTATTATTATTGCAATTACCAAACACTTTAACTTGTCAGCATGCGACGGTAATACAAATACAGCTGTTGCTTTGTGTGTCTCTTTTCGTGGGGACGGTTAAAGTAGTTTTTGGTTTGTGTCATACGAAATTACATCATGCTTTTAAACCTTTTTTAACAACACAACATGAAGTTATCGACTTAGGAATGTTGGATTTCAGCAGTAGACGTGCGTCTGTGCATTTTATAACAGGCACAGGCAATTAAAAAAACATTCATCATGTTCTCCTGGGCTACATGTCAGTGTTCTGTCATTTTAAAGATAATGTACTTAAAATTGCACATTTAATATCTCACTATATTGATAAATAGTTGCTGATATAGTTAATCTTCAAACAGCTAAAATAATGCACAAGGCTAAAAATAAGCAATTAGCTAAAAATGTCATCCAATACTTCTCTACAAGAGAGGAGAAATATGATCTCAGGGAAGAAGTACATTTGAAACACTTCTATGCTAGGACTATGTTATGCTAGCCATAGCATTTCAGTATGTGGAATCAAACTATGGAATGGATTGAGTAAGGAAATCAAACAATGCACAACGATGAGCCAATTCAAGAAACAATACAAGCAGTTGATGTTTGCTAAATACAAGGATGAAGAGTCTTGAACCAGTCATGATGTGATTGTATGGTCATATCACCTCGTACTTTAAAAATTAAAATTGAAATTAAAATTAAAATTAAAATTAAAATTAAAATTAAAATTAAAATTAAAATTAAAATTAAAATTAAAATTAAAATTAAAATTAAAATTAAAATTAAAATTAAAATTAAAATTAAAATTAAAATTAAAAAAATCTTATACTATATTAGGAAAGCAGGAAGTGAACAAATGTAACAGATAAAAGTAAAAGTAAAAGTACCAGATGGAGGGGTAGGATTTAATAAGCTTTGCTTCTTCCTACTCCTTTTGGACATGTGGAACTGTGAACTGATTATGGGATGCATTCAATTGTAATCTGATGCATGTTCAAATGAAAATAAAATGAAATAAAACCATTACCATTACCATAAATAGCAGTTACGATCCCATCTACTGTACAGACTTGTAATGACAATCTACCCAGGCAGTCCCATTATAATGTGTTTGTGAGCTAGGGTGAGCAGCTAGCACCAAATGTAAAAAAAAAAATGCAAAAATTAAAGTAGCACCAAATCTATTTGTGGCAGTTAATATGTAATCGTGACAGGCCGCCACAAATAAATGCAAGTATAGGATACACTGAACAGTAAGAAAGTGATTGTTCTTTGGCCTCCAGTGGTGCAGATGCCATTCAACTCCCCCGTGTCCCTCTCCAGACATTCCTCGTCCAGCAACATGTAAGTACCATACCTTGGGTACGTAGGAGCTATTTGACAGTACAAATACACACAATCTCGGGCTCAACCTCATGTCTTATGTTAGCTTTAGCCACTGTAGATCTTTGCTCTGCCCTGGGGCTATCCACACACACACACACACACACACACCTGAACAAGCGCAGCTTTGCTTGGCTTTAGTCATGAATCCCTCTTGGGTTTCCGAGACCTCATTGACTCAGGCCTGATTGGCTAGCCAAGTTTTAATAGTGTAAATGTTATCTTATCCTCTGTGACTTTAGATTGTGGCGCTGACTGATGGCAGATATTATATCAGCCCCTTTCTGCGGGCTTTGCTGCTATTTCTGCGAAATAATTCCTCGCCGACAATAGGCTTATTTTTGTTGCTTTACATAATATTTATTTTAATTACTCACTCATATTAGTTTTTCTCACTTTTGGTGTGTTTCCAGACTGGCAAAGTCCATATATATCATCAGCATAGGCATCAAAACACGTTAATAAATACATTTTGTCAATGTACAAGTAAGGGTTGTGGCAGACTAAACTCAGTAACATTATTATTTGTGCTGTAAATGTCTTGTCTGGCAGTGCTGACCGCATGGAAGTGGATGAACGGATATTCAAGAAAGTAAGTCTTTATATTTCACGTCACGTTGTGTTATGTAATTGATTGACATATTCTCTGTTTGTGTCAGCCTGTGAACGTCCCCAGACTGTCACTGATCAGCCCTCCACACAACGGACGCATGGGTTTGTACTTCTTGTGTTAAGTGTATCGCTATGTTCTTAAGCATCTAAAACAGGGGTCTCAAACTCGCGGGCCGCATTTGGTCCGCGGGACGCTAGTTTGAGGCCCTCACCTTGATACCAAAGTTTAATGTTGAAATGACACTTAAAGCTGTGTACACACCGGACACAATTAACATGATTTTGCCCCGCCCATACTGTTACCCTATCCTGTTACCCCGCCCTGTTTTGCTTTGGATTAGCAATGAAGCTAAAGGCTTATGACGCTGGGTACAAATAAATGCAGGAAATGATTTGGAATAAAACGGAAAATACACGTCAAGATAAAGCATCTCATCAAACATGTTGTTAAAGTTACGGCGCTGCTCCCAGATGGAACTGAGTACGATGCTAACTTGCTAATTGGGTAAAATTATTACGTTTCATTAATGTTCACTTTAAAGGTTAAATAACTGTTAATACTGTACATTTCAATCTGAAAAAAATAATTTCTCTACCAACTGTTTGTGGTTTCTTACGTTTCTTATTTGCTGTTTTATTATTATTTATTACTGATTGATTGATTTTTTGTCTTTATTCTTAATTTGTTTATTTATTTTTTTAATCTTCTTTTGTGTATAGAAAAATAAAAATTAAGATATTTGAGAACAGTGGAATGTTTTATCAGATATTTTGGTGTAGAAAACCGGAACCAAAGTACTGAAAAACTGTAGGGTATAGCAGAAGCAAAAGCATTGAAGATAGTTTTTTTATAGATTTTTTTTCCAGTTTTTAATAAATGCGTTTTGGTTTTTTTTTTGAAAACCTGATGCGGCCCGGCTTCACCCAGAACCTAGCTCCGGTGGCCCCCAGGTAAATTGAGTTTGAGACCCCTGATCTAAAATCTCCAAATGAAGCACCACTCCGACACTAAAACGATGCCGCCATCACTAACCAGACCTTCCAGAATCGCAACATCATTTCCCATGATTAAAATCTCGAGTGTGTAATCGCTCTTCCATGCAAGGATGCACCTGGTGGCGACTTACTCATTGCTAGCCATCCCAAAATGCGTTATGTTACGTCGCCAAGTACACTAGCGGCCCCCAAAATGGTTGTAATGTGTCCTCCCGTTCTCAAGGATCTTCCCATGTGAACTTGCCAAGTCATTTCCCCGTAGTCCGCTACGAAGAAACAGGCGGTATTTCAACGAAGCACAGTGTCAGACACAAGCTTAAATCTTTTAGCGTCTTTAGCCAGCTAACCTCGGTAAATACTTGGGGGTGTCACAAGAGACCCAACTCGGGAGACGGATGATGCACAAGATATTTTTTTCTCTTCACCCCAAGTAAATACAGTAGTATTAGTACAGTAAGGCTTTCTTTCTGCTCTGGTTGGTCTGATTTTGTTATGTTTTTATCTGTAGGCACTGTTCCTCACAGGACGTCCAGCCAGATATCACTGGCCAACCACTCCACGTTCTCAGCCACAGTCAGGTGATCACCGTCTTTTTGCGATCTATTAACTTCATTCATCAGAAGAACAGTCCTGATTTCAAGTCTCCTCTTCTAGTCGCTGTCAAAGAACACAAATGAGCCCAAACGTCTCCCCCGGTTGGAATTCTCCCATCTTCAGGACTTCCCAGCCTTTCAGAAACTTGTCTTTATCCTCCCCAATGCACTTTCCGCCATAGCAGGTGGACGCACAAGATCACATCCACATGCATGCTATCAGTGTTAGTCAGTGTTTAGCAAAGGCGATTCATTAAAGACACAGAACACATCAACATAGCATCTTGATGCCTTAGTGCAGGGGTCTCAAACTCAATTTACTTGGGGGCCACTGGAGCTCGGGTCTGAGTGAGACTGAGCCGCATCAGGTTTTCAAAAAAAAAACAAAAAAAAAATGCATTTATTTTTAAAAAAAAAACTTCACTTTGGTTCCAATTTTCTACAAGAAAAGCTCTGATAAAACATTCAGTTGTTCTAAAATATCTTACTTTTTATTTTTCTGCACAAAATAAGATGAAAAATAAATAAACAAATCAAGAATAAAGAAAATCAATCAATCAGGAATAAATAAATAAATATAATAATAATAATAATAATAAAAACTTAAGAAACCACATATAGTTGGTGGGTAGACAAATTATTTTTTTCAGATTAAAATGAACAAAGCATTATTAGAGCCCTGTAGACATGACAAAACACGACTATAGTCACATTTATACTCTTTTTATTTACAACATATTGCGCAACTGCAGGGTCTTGAGACACATGCTAACTCGCAAACTAGAGAGCTAGCGACCTAAACGGTAGCCTTCAAGTTATTTCCTTTAAACGTAATAGCCAAAAACTTACCACTTCCACACGGATAGGGAGGATAACTATTAACAGTTATTTAACCTTTAACATGAACATTAATCAAACGTAATCATTTTGTCTGGGTACATGATACCATACAGCATTTGGCCCGCGGGCCGCGTGTTTGAGACCCCTGCCTTAGTGTGTATCAACTAAGGTGTGCTGTAAATGTGCGCTGTATGTTTCCCAATAGATTGACTTTCCCAGAGAAGCTTCATGAGAGAAGAAACCACCAGCAGCACCTGCTCTATTCATGCAGATAAACTGGGATTACGTGAACAAAACCTGCATTTTACCAGCTTCGACAAAGACATCCAGACGTCAAAGTGGTGCTGAATGGGGAGGCAGTAGTTAACTCCCATTGTGTGTATGTGTATGTGTATGTGTGTGTGTGTGTGTGTTAGAGAGAGACATAGACCTCACTTCTACAGTAAATATGTTAAGGTGAGAGCTACATGTGAAGGCAAAGAGCAAAAGTGTAACTTCTTGGAAACATGATATCACATGAAGTCATGGCAGGAAGGAAAAGATGATGGCGGCGGGGACAGTTTTGATGCGCTCAGACACGTCCACCAGTCCTCTTTCTTTTTTCTATTGTCCTCACTTGTCAGTCTGCTGAATGCCGTCTATTGAAAGAGGCTCAGGTGTGTGTGTGTGTTCCAGGCCTATGCACGCCACTGTGAGGCTTTTACTGACATGTTATTGCTGTGTGTGTGTGTGTGTGTGTGTGTGTGTGTGTGTGTGTGTGCGTGCGCTTAAATTAACACTATTGTGGAGAGGCAGCAGGCCTGATCCTCCTCTTCTGCGCTCTGCTGGCATTGAGCTTGTTTCCTGTTTTTTAAGGTCCACTTAAAGGAGCACACACACCCTCACATCTCACCCCAAGCAGAGTTGCAAGAAGTGACAATGGAAAATAATACCGGTACTTTTTTAACCATTTATACCAAAAGTAGCACTCACTATAACGCTCTATTAACTAGAGAAGAAGGTTGGAGAGTGGTTAGCATCCTGGCTGCACATTCAGGAGATCCATATCTCTGTTTGCATGTTCTCCCATGTTTGCATGGGTTTTTTGTCTGGCTACTCTGACTTCCTCCAACATTCCAAAACTATGCATGTTGGGTTGATCGTTTATAGGTGTGAATTTTTTCACTTTTTAAAAATAGTGTTCCAATATCTATTTTCTATATGGAAAATGTGGATAAGTGCACCGTTTTGGGAAGTCGAATGGTTATCATGTATGGAATTATTTGAATTGTTTGAGAAATGCAGAACATGCAACACTGGTCCATTCCGTTTCTATGGGAATTTTGCTGCACAAAAAGTGTTATGAGAAAAGTGGGAAATTTGGGGATGTGGAAAATTATCAGTCTGGATGTTTTGATGCTGGAATGGCTTGGATGGGTTGAAAAATGACAACATTTTAGTTAGTATTTTTGGTTTGGACATTTTTTAGGGGAGGCCGCACAGAGGACGAGTGGTTAGCGCATAGACCTCACAGCTAGGAGACCAGGGTTCAATTCCACCCTCTGCCATCTCTGTGTGGAGTTTGCATGTTCTCCCCGTGCATGCGTGGGTTTTCTCCGGGTACTCCGGTTTCCTCCCACATTCCAAAAACATGCTAGGTTAATTAGCGTCTCCAAATTGTCCATAGGTATGAATGTGAGTGTGAATGGTTGTTTGTCTACATGTGCCCTGTGATTGGCTGGCAACCAGTCCAGGGTGTAGCCCGAAGATAGCTGGGATAGGCTCCAGCACCCCCGCGACCCTTGTGAGGAAAAGCGGTAGAAAATGAATGAATGATGTCATTTTCAGGGGAAAACGGGAATTTGGTGAAATGAATAGCCGGTATGATTTGAACGAGCTGAAAGTTTTGGTGTTGGAGTGATTTTAATCACTTAAGAAGTGTGGAAGTGGTATAATTCTCAAGTTATGTAAAGCATGGAATTTGGGGTAAAGTGGTAATTTTGGAGATGAGGAAACTTGTTGGTCCAAATGCCCAGAATGAGCTGAATGGTTTCATGTTGGAATGACTTGAATCAGTCGAGAAATGTGAAAAATATGGAACTTCATTTATAATGGGAATTTTGCTGCAAATCATTCATCAACGAAGAGTTGTGTCTCAATACTTTTGTAGTGGGGGTGTTTTCTCTCACACTGTCATTCACTTTCTCTCTATACCACACACACACACACACACACACTCTCACACACACACTATCCCCTGCATGGCTCCAGGCTGTACAAATGAGCTGGGCCACTTGAGAGAACTAAAGAAAACTATTCTCTTGTCAGTTGGAATTATTGAGGACCGTTTTCCCACAGCGTCACCCCCCCGGCCCCCTTGCTTCCTCCCCTCATACACACACACACCTCCCGCCTTGCAGTCTCTTCATCCGAGTGTGACAGAGAAACTTCTCACTTTAATCTGATCCAGATTTCACACTTTGTCACAGTGTGTTTTAGTGTGTAAATGTAATCCCCCGCGGGCAAGACGTGACATGAACTAAATGATTTCACAGCACAGCTATTTTGTCTTTTGCAAGGAGAATGTGAGGCAGATGAAGACCTTAGGCTTTGACACATACGTACATAAAAACAGGTTCGGTGTTTATTGTAAACGTTGCGGTGTGTGTGTGTGTTTTTTTATATATATATAAACCTCATACTTCAAATGTCAGGCTGGTGTGCTGAGTCAGCAAGGTGATGTTGTTGCCACAGTGCATCCAGGATGCACTTTTTTTTTAATATAATAATTTTTTCTCAAAAATCCTTAACGGCATCATATTTAATATTAGATATATATTTTTTAAATATTATATCATATTGTTAATATTAAATGAGTAATCAATGAAAAATAACTACGAACGCACATATTATTGTGTGAATATATAAGGGTGGGAATATTATTTTTTTTAAATATTATTTAATATTATTTTTAATATTAATATAATTAATATAATTTTTAATATTAATATATCATATTGTTAATATTATAAATAATGAGTAATCAATGAAAAATGAACTACGAACGCACATATTATTGTGTGAATATATGAGGCTGGGAATATTAATATTATTTTTAATATTACTTATTATTATTTTTAATATTAATATAATTAATATAATTTTTAATATTAATATATCATATTGTTAATATTAGAAATATTAATGGGTAATCAATGAAAAATGAACTAAGAACTCACATATTATTCACAGCTTTATATATGTATTTATAGAAAAAAAAACATACGTGCGTTATAAGTTACAAATCGACTATCAATTTCAAGTCTTTGTTGTTTAATTGTATCTTGAGGATGTACTTTGGGGCCATGAAAAACAAGCTGTTAGCTGGGCTTTGGACACCCATTTATGATGTAATGACCTGCAATACATGTTTTCGCCCTGAGGTGGCAGTATAGTTAATGTGTATATGATGCATGTCATTGACAGTGTTTGGAGTAATGACGTTACTAACGGTGTTATTGTTTTCCAGTATCAGATAATTAAATTAATTACTATTTCTTTAGAATGTTTTTTTATTAAAAAAATATAAAAACATATTTCTTCCTCCCACATTCCAAAAACATGCTAGGTTAATTGGCCACTCCAAATTGTCCATAGGTATGAATGTGAGTGTGAATGGTTGTTTGTCTATATGTGCCCTGTGATTGGCTGGCGACCAGCTGGGATAGGCTCCAGCACCCCCCGCGACCCTCGTGAGGAAAAAGCTGTAGAAAATGAATGAATGAATGAATGAAAAACATATTTATGAACATGGGCGGCACAGCGGTCGAGTGGTTAGCGCGCAGACCTCACAGCTTGGAGACCAGGGTTCAATTCCACCCTTGGCCATCTCTGTGTGGAGTTTGCATGTTCTCCCCGTGCATGCGTGGGTTTTCCGCGGGTACTCCAGTTTCCTCCCACATTCCAAAAACATGCTAGGTTAATTGGCGACTCCAAATTGTCCATAGGTATGAATGTGAGTGTGAATGGTTGTTTGTCTATATGTGCCCTGTGATTGGCTGGCCACCAGTCCAGGGTGTACCCCGCCTCTCGCTCAAAGACAGCTGGGATAGGCTCCAGCACCCCGGCTACCGGAAAGCGGTAGAAAATGAATGAATGAATATTCCAAATCAGCAGCAAAATGTGGTGTGTCGCTTCGGTCCCCACTGTTCACTACTACTACACAGGAAGCTAAACAGCTAGTCAGCAATAGTTGTATTTGTTTACTCCAAGCATAACATTGCGTCTTAGCTTTCTGGTAGACAATTGCAAGCCACAAGCTAAACCCTCGGTGTCTCGTATCTCGTGAAACATCTCTCACAGGCTACAAAGACATTGACCCTTCAAAAAAATCAAAAATGATGCACACGTGGTCACAAAGGATGTGCTTGACGACCCCCTCCCCTCACACACACACACACACGTTCCACATGTAAAGGCAGGCAGGCTGTTGTTTTTCGGGGAGGCCCTCTCTCCAACTGTCCAGGGCATACTTGAGTGATGTCAGCATGGCTGCCGAGAGATTGCAATCTCCATACACCCATAGATTGCAGACGTGGAAAATATGATCATATTCAGGTTTATTTACTCATGGAGGGTTTTTGTATTGTTAAACTATACACCTGTACTGCTGAAGTATTGTACTTCTTAGTTTGACTAACAATAACATTGAATCTAACTCTTACAATCGAATTCTTGCTCACATATGTGGGCCAGCATGTGTGTGTGTGTGTGTGTGTGTGTGTGTGTGTGTATGTAAGGAAAGACGACAGCAAGATTAGGATTTGTCACGCCTCCATGGCAAACTTTAAAGGTCTTTGCTGCCATCTTCTCCGTAGTTCGCCTCCTTTTTTTTGTGTTATTGTTTTTCTACTCTTAATGGCGGCTTTGTGTCCTAGTGAAGGATGAGTTAGGAGAGAGGCAAACACAGCCAGGTGTGTGTGTGTGTGTGTTGTGTTGTGTTGTGTGCATCTGGGCCTTTTGTGTGCCAGCAGCACACTTTTTGTAGTCGCATATACAACTTCCATCGTGTACTTGATGTGTATTTTCATGCTTTCCTGCCTCCTTCCTAGCCTGTGCAGCTTTATGTTTTGTGAGAATGTGTGTGTGTGTGTGTGATGTGTGAGTGTGATGTGTGCGTGCGAGGCCTTCATGGTGGCTGCTTCTATTCACCTGAGCGCTTCTTTCAAAGTGAAAAGCTCTTTGGACAGCTCCTCTTCATCACCAAGCACAGCTGCTGTTGACTCAAACATGCAAGAATCTCCTCCATTAGATCCACACCCTTTTTCTAAGCAGCCAACGTCATACTAGAACCAGCAAACAGTGGATTTGTGATGGACTGATTAGCACAGCATCAGTCGGACTGGCCACAACATTAGGTACACCTGCACTATCTACTTTCCCATGCTGCTAATGAAGCCTCCAGACATCTTCCTCTCATCCCAAATATTACACTTTACACCCCAAAATCTTCTTGTCTGCTTTTTCCATTGAAAACAAAATGTAAGGTAATGTTGGTGCTCTTGTTGGTGGCGTGGTTGTTAGTGGTGTTCTTCCTGTACAGTATGTGGTGGTTGTAGGCGTTGCTCTTGGTGTTATTGGTGGCTGCTGCTGTTGTAGTCAGTGGCGCTTATGTAGATGGTGGTAGTGCTGTTGTTGTAGTTAATGGTACTATGCGGTGGTGCTGTTGTTAAAGGTGTTGTTAGTTTTGTTGTTGCTAGTCAAAGTGGTGTAATGGTGCTGTTGGTGGTAGTGTTGTTGGCACTGTTGGTGGTGGTGTTGCCATACATTATGTGGTGGTTGTAGGTGTTGTTCTAGGTGGCTGCTGCTGTTGTAGTCGGTGGTGCTTATGTAGATGGTGGTAGTGCTGTTGTTGATAATGTTGTTGTAGTTGATACTTTTCTTCTATTTGGTGGTGCTGTTGTTAAAGGTGTTGTTATAGTTTGTTATAAACGTATAAAGGTGTTGTTATAGGCGCTGTTGTTAGTGTTGTTAGTGTTGTTGGCACTGTTGGCGGTGGTGTGGCCATACACTATGTGGTGGTGGTAGGTGTTGTTCTTGGTGGCTGCTGTTGTTGTAGTTGGTGGCTCTTATGTAGATGGTGGTAGGGCTGTTGTTGATAATGTTGTTGTAGTTGATGGTACTTTCCTTCTATTTCGTGGTGCAGTTGTTGGCGTTGTTAGTTTTGTTGTCGGTGGTCAAAGTGGTGTTGTTTGTGGTGTGGTGCTGTTGTTGTTAGTGTTCTTGGCACTGTTGACACTGGTGGTGTTGCCATACACTATGTGGTGGTTGTAGGTGTTGTTCTTGGTGGCTGCTGTTGTTGTAGTTGGTGGTAGTGCTGTTGTTGATAATGTTGTTGTAGTTGATGGTACTTTTCTTCTTTTTGGTGGTGCTGTTGTTAAAGGTGTTGTTAGTTTTGTTGTCGGTGGTCAAAGTGATGTTGTTTGTGGCGTGGTTCTGTTGTAGGTAATGGTGCTGTTGTTGTTAGTGTTGGTGGTGGGGCTGTACAGTATGTAGTGGCTGTAGGCGTTGTTGTAGTTGGTGGTGATGGTAGTGGTGTTGTTGGGAGTGTCGCTGTTGCTGTAATTGATGATGCGTATGTAGTTGGTGGTGCTGCTGTTGTAGTTGTTGGCTTTGAAGTTGTTGGTGAAAGTGGTGTTGTTGGTGGCATGGTCGTGTTGTAGGTAATGTTGCTGTTGTTGGCATTGTAGGTGGTGTTGTTCCTGTACAGTATGTGGTGGTTGTAGGTGTTATTGTAGTTGGCCGTAGTGGTGGTGTTGTAGGTGCAGTTGTTGATTGCGTTGTTGCTGTTGTTTGGGGTGCCGCTGTTGTAGGTGTTGTTGCTGTTGGTGGTGTTGTCAGTTTTCCTGTCAGGGGTTGCTACAGCGTATGAATCACACAATTTGTCGTAGTTTTTACGGTAGATGCCCTTCCTGACCCAAACCACGGTTTGGGACCAGCACTGGACGTCCAACGGTTGGGTGTAGCTTGAAGGTTTGAATGAGCCGATTAAAATATCAGAAGTAGTTCTCAATATGATGAACTGCAGTTGAATGATAAACAATAGTGAAATCCTGTGTTGTCACTTTTTGCAGCGGTCTGTTAAAGCCTGTCATTTGAAAGCATGGAAAGCAGAAAGGTACATACATTTTTTTTAACTATAATGTAAAGCAGCTGGAGGTATCTTACGTAGCTTTCCATGTGCTCTGGAAGACGTCAAAGTTCCCAAAGAGCAAATCACAGTGATCTTTGTGATGGAACGCTGGGATGAATCACCTTGGAGAGATTGATGAAAGACACAAGGTGTTGTTTCATCTCAGACGTGATCCTCTTCCTCCTTTTTTCCTCCATTTAGGGAGAAGGAGGGAGGAAGATGGACAGAAGAGGAGGTGAGGAAAGGACGAACAGATGTGCGGAATTCAAAAAGGAGGAACATCTCAAACATTCCCCCTTTGGTTTGTCTTGGACATGGAATAATAATCCTTGACAGTGTGCAGGATATCCTCACATCACTCAAAATCAATACGGTTCTTGATCCCAAAAAGCTGGAAGCATAGCAGCACACCGTCGAGTTACCACAGATTGGAGTTTTTAATGGCAACAATAACGTGGTTAATGATGAGGCAACTGTACAAGATTGTCCATACAAGGATTAATGACCTAGAAGGTTTTGTATACTCTGCCAGCACGTATAAATACAATATCTTACACTGAAACCAACTCATGCAGTATAATGCCCACAGTCAATAAATTACAAATAAAATACACTTTTCTTTTGGGATGGCTAATTTATAGAACATTTTAAGTGGGGTGATTCCATGTAGCAGTGGTACTCTAAGTGCACATCAGCCGCTGTGCTAGTGGTTAGGCTCTTTGCTTTAAAGCAGGGGTGTCAAAAGGAGCGAAAGGTTGCCAGCCGATCACGCCTATGAACATTTATTGATTTTTTTAGAGCTGCCAATGAACATAAAATGCATATTTATGGAATATGGGAAGAAGCCGAAGCATCCGTAGAGAACCCACCCAAAGGGGAGAACATGCAAACTCCACACAGAGACGTTAAGTTATACATATATACACTATATATAAATATTCAGTATATACAGTACATGTAAATAGACAGTATATGTATGTATTTTAAAGTTGACAAAGCATACAGTATAATAGTTATTGTCTCAACATTTCAACTTTTAGTTTTTTGTCAGATTGCATTTTATAGCCATTAAATAGCATTTTTAAGTATTCTAATGGCATTCTTTTTATAATTTAATAGAATTATTTGGTTTTGCAATTTAATAGAGTTTTTATACTAATTTAATGCATTTTTTGTAATTTAATTGTATTCTTAGTCATTGAATTGCATTTTCAAGTAATCTAATGGCATTTTTTCGTAATTTAATAGAATTCTTTCTTTTTATAATTTAATCTAATTTTTAAATTACTTTATGTAATTTTTTGTAATTCAATGGTCATAAAATTGCATTAAGAAATCTAATGGCGTTCATTTTGTAATTTAATAGAATTCTTTGTTTTTGTGATTTAGGCTTTTTTAATGGTATTTTTTTAGTAATTAATTAGCATTTTAAATAATTTGTTGGCATTTTTTAGTAATTAAATTGCATTTTTAGTAATAGAATTGCAGTTTTATTTATTGTCATTGAATTGTATTTTTAGTCATTAAATAGCATTTTTAAGTAATCTAATGGCATTTTTTCTATAATTTAATAAAATTTGAAAACTAATTTAATGCCGTTTTTTGTAATTTAATGGTATTATTTTCGTAATTCAATAGAATTCTTATAATATAATTTTTTATTAATTTAATGTAATTTGTTTCAGTAATTTAATGGCTTTTTTAGTCATAAAATTGCATTAAGTAATCTAATGGCAATCATTTTGCAATTTAATAGAATTCTTTGTTTTTGTGATTAATGGGATTTTTTTAATGGCATTTTTTGACATTAATTAGCATTTAATATTATGTATTGGCATTTTTTAGTAATAGAATTGCAGTTTTAATCATTAAATAGCATTTTTAAGTAATGTAAAGGTATTTTTTTACAAGCAGCAAGCTCCAAAACATCCCCAGTGCCACACTTTGGAAACCCCTGCTTTAAACGGTTCAACATGATTAGAAAACAAAACAAAGACAATATTAAAGCATGCAAGAGTGAAAGAAAACCAATTTTAAAAAACCTGACGTAGCTGCAGTCCCGTCAGCCAGCAGGAGGCTAACCGTTTATCGCCAATATGGCAAAACATTAATTTTATTACTTTATCGCTTGCAAACTGGAGAGTAAAGCTTTTTGTTTGAACAATGACAGGGCACGTTGACATGGCAACAAAACATCAAAATCATACGCAAAACATCTGAATGACCTGTGGAGGGGAACTGTACAAAAAAGTGATAAAAATAAGAGTAGAAAAAAAGCTTCACAGGTTCAAAAAGATTTGATACGCAATAGCAGGAAAACTGGATGGAACAGAAGCGGTAAAATATATATTTTTATAGAAAATATATATATATATTTTTAAACTCCTTGGTGTCTCTGATATGAAAAACTATAGTTCATACAAGCAGCATGCTAAATGCTAAATACTCATACCGGACTATGTAGGCTGGCTCCAAAACAACGAAACGTTGAGCAAAAGGCCAACATTTCAAAATAAAAAAATCACTTTGCGATGGTTAAAAAAAAAAAAAAAAAAAAAAAAATCTTTACATTCTTCAATCGTGTTCCAAAAGTCCGTGCGCGGGCGCTGCTGCTAACACTGGTAGTGGATGTGCTGGTGTTGGTGCACTTTGCCGTCCACGTGCGAGTGCGTGTGCGTGTGGATGTCGGTGTAGATTTTAGGGTACAGTTTCGGGGCCAAGCCGGAGCCGCCCTGAGCGAGCAGCAGCTGCTGCTGGTGGGCCACGTAGTCCTCGTAGGACAGGCAGTCCTTGTCCGCACCGCCCGGCTGAGCCGAGGGGCACGCTCGCTCTCGCCCCGCCACCGGGAGGCGCTGGGCTGCGGGAAGAGCGGAGGACGCGTTGGGAGAGGAGGGGCAGGCGCGTTTGGACTGGCAGAACCAGAGGAGGGCGGTGCCCAGGATGAAGGCCACGCCCGCTGGTATCCCGATGATGACGGGCCAAGGGAGGCTGGGGGACGCCGCTGAAACCACTAAGTTGTTTTGGGGCTTCACATCTGCAAGTACACAATACAACTCATACAAAGCCAATTCAATAGCTAACGACTGTAAACGCTTGGGGAGGGCAGTCCTAGAGCGTATCTGGCCTACAGAGCATGCCCATATAAGGAAGCCCGGCTCCTTGTGACATCACAGGGAACCATTGCTAGAAAAACTCTCTGAAACCGAGTGTTTAGTGCCATCCCAAACTCTTTCAGGACTCACTTCCAAATGCGCAAACCTCATTATCTGAAACTTGGCATTGTTTAACACGAGAATATAAAACATTTTAACTACATTTATAGGTCAGAAAAGTGGAAAAAGCATCATGGGTCTCCTTGAAATAAAATGTTCACATGTTTCATGGCAGTTTTGGTCATTTAATTGCATTTATTGGCATTTTTCAACTTATTTAATGGCATTTGTTATTGTTTTTTTTAAATGTATTTAACATTTTTATAGTAATTCAATATTCAGTTATTTAGTGGCATTTCTTAGTAATTTTATGGCATTAAAAAAAACAAATTTAAAGGCATTTTTAGTTATTTAATTGCATATTAATTTTAATTTTAGTAATTTAATGGTATTTTCTGTTACTGGTGTTCTTTATTTATGTAACAATATTTTTTATAGTAATTTAATTCCATTTTCAGTGGCATTTTTTCCTAATTTTATGGCATTTGTTTTCATATTTCAATGGGATTTGTTTTGTAATTTAATGGAATTTTCAGTTTGATGGCATTTTTAGCAATTTTATGACATTTTTAGTAATTTATCGAAATTTTTGACATTAAATGTATACATTTCTTTAGTTATTTAATGGCATTTTTTAGTTATTTAATATTTTTAGAATACAAAAATAAAGTTATATTATTTATATATTTTGATTTTAGCAATTTAAAGGCTGTTTAACAGCATTTTTTGTTATTTGATGGAATTTTGTAGTTATTTAATAGTCATTTTATTTCATGAAAATCCACATGGAATCTGGCATTTGTTTTCATATTTTAGTGGGATTTTTTTTGTAATTTCATGGAATTTTCAGTTGTTTGACGGCATTTTTGGCAATTTTATTACATTTTTAGTAATTTATGGATTTTTTTTTTACATTAAATGTATACATTTCTTTAGTTATTTAATGACATTTTTTAGTTATTTAATATTTTTATAATATAAGAATAAATTTATAATATAATATATAATAATAATATATAATAGGGGGGTACCTGGCATCACGGTGAGGTAGGCGCTCCTGAAGCTGTATCCCATGGTGTTAGCGCCCAGGCAGATGTACATGCCGGCGTCCTCCATCTTGGCTCGAGTTATCAGAAGCTTGTTGAGGTAGGACCCGTCGGGTCTCGACCAAACCTCCCCCGTGGGCAGAACCACGTAGTGGTGGTCCCCCACCTAAACGACAAACATCCACACGCTCATCTTCCCAGTTCTGAACTCGAGCTGATTTGTAAACCTGGTTTTGTACCTCAATGGTGGAGTTGAACTTGCTCTCGTCTCCCGCCTCCACTCTCTTCAGCCATTGGATGACTGGCTTGACATCACTGCGTACTTTGCACTGTAGAGACGTGGTCCCTCCGTAGTCCACGGTGGTGTTGACTGGGTGGGTTCCCGTCAGGATGGGTTTGGAGTTGGTCCGCTCTGTGGACGCAGACAAACTCACTAAAAAGTGAAATGATGTCACTTCCCCTTTAAGAAAGCGATGGCTGACGACTTACGTATGACTTCCACTTTGTAGGTGGCGTTGATGTGGCCCGCCGGGTTGGTCACGTGACACGTGTACTTCCCGCTGTGCTCCGGCGTCAGGCTCCTCAGACTCAGAGTCCACTTCTTCTTCCTCGCCGCCTCCACGCCACCGCCGCTGTCTTTCTCGCCTCCTGCCAGCGGCCGACCGTCCTTCATCCACACGATGTCGGGTCGAGGGTTGCCGCTGGCAGCGCACTTGAGGCGCACGGAGCTGCCCACCGGACGAGCGATGACACGCTTCCTCATCTTGGCGGGCTGGGTAAAACGAGGCCGCACTGCAAGCCAATGATGACAATTACCATAGCTGCTAAGCTAGCTAACAATTGACCTCTTCTACTTCTTCTTCATGCATCGGGTCACATGGCTAATCGAGCAAAACGTCATGACAACGAGTCGTTCATAAGCCACTGACCATTTTTGTACCTATTTGTGCATTTTTGGCCTTGTGCGACTTATACTCAGGTGTGACTTATGTATGTTTTTTTGTACCGAATTATGCATTTTTGGCCTTGTGCGACTTATACTCAGGTGCGACTTATGTATGTTTTTTCTACCGAATTATGCATTTTTGGCCTTGTGTGACTTATGTATGTTTTTTTCTACCGAATTATGCATTTTTGGCCTTGTGCAACTTATACTCCGGTGCAATTTATGTATGTTTTTTTTCTACCTAATTATGCATTTTTGGCCTTGTGCGACTTATGTATGTTTTTTTTGTACCTAATTGTGCATTTTTGGCCTTGTGCGACTTATACTCAGGTGCGACTTATCTATGTTTTTTCTACCGAATTATGCATTTTTGGCCTTGTGCGACTTATACTCAGGTGCGACTTATCTATGTTTTTTCTACCGAATTATGCATTTTTGGCCTTGTGCGACTTATACTTAGGTGCGACTTATGTATGTTTTTTCTACCGAATTATGCATTTTTGGCCTTGTGTGACTTATGTATGTTTTTTTCTACCGAATTATGCATTTTTGGCCTTGTGCAACTTATACTCCGGTGCAATTTATGTATGTTTTTTTTCTACCTAATTATGCATTTTTGGCCTTGTGCGACTTATACTCAGGTGCGACTTATCTATGTTTTTTCTACCGAATTATGCATTTTTGGCCTTGTGTGACTTATGTATGTTTTTTTCTACTGTATTATGCATTTTTGGCCTTGTGCAACTTATACTCCGGTGCAACTTATATATGTTTTTTTTCTACCTAATTATGCATTTTTGGCCTTGTGCAACTTATACTCCGGTGCAATTTATGTATGTTTTTTTTCTACCTAATTGTGCATTTTTGGCCTTGTGCGACTTATACTCAGGTGCGACTTATCTATGTTTTTTCTACCGAATTATGCATTTTTGGCCTTGTGTGACTTATGTATGTTTTTTTCTACTGTATTATGCATTTTTGGCCTTGTGCAACTTATACTCCGGTGCAACTTATATATGTTTTTTTTCTACCTAATTATGCATTTTTGGCCTTGTGCGACTTATGTCTATCAATGTCAATCCGAAGCAACTTGTAGTCCAGAAAATAAGGTATACACCCTGACCACACTGACCATTTATGTAAATATAACACTTTGAGCATACCTGTATTACATGTATGCTAACATGCTAACACCACAAATTTACACCCTGAACTGGTTTCACATGGTTTTACATTAGGCATCAGTTAGGCATCAGTTAAGTCCTCTGCTCCTGAACCACGGCACACAAAAAAGGTGAAAATTTGTCAAAACATCCACCTCTGCCGTGTTAGCCGTGCTATTATTTTTCTGACAAATACACCACACGGTGGCGCTGTTATTAAACCCCATTGACTCCAAAGTAACTCTGTATTTAGACAAATTACCACTAAATTTCGTACGCTCTGTTATGGGACCGAAATGCAAATAAAATAAAAATTTTAGCAAGATTGGCTGAAAAAACATGGCTGCAATCAAACAAACGTCTTTGCGGGGCCATGCGAAGGCAGGACCATTTGTGCGTCGTGTATTGTTGACATGTTGTGTTGTTCGGATGGCTTTTTTTTTTACCACCAGCCATACATAGGGGGCGCCAAAAATGTCATTCCCAGTCCTGTACTGATTTAAAGGTTCCTATCTCGCTTTTGCAGCAGACGACTTGTCTTGCATGCTTGTTATGGCAGCAGCGTGTAAGCAAACAGGCGGAAAGAGTTATGTGACACCTCCTTATAAATGGACTCTAAAACCGGGCGAGATCACACAACAAAACATTCCCAGAAGGCTTTCAAGTCTCGCCTTTTGTCCCTCGCGCCTCGCAGAGAAGCTACGGGAGCGCGGCCGCTCCAAATAGACGCTCACCAGAGGAGGAGTTGCTTGTTTGGACAACGTGGCGGAGATAAATTCTACAGGAAAAACATTCGAAAAGAAGCAAAAGGCAGATTTATGTTGTTTAGCATGAATGAAAGGAAAGAGGAGGTGAGCAGGGAGTAGATGGAGAGGGAGGTTCACAGCGGGGTCAGCCAGTAGCAGACGCCTGGATGAAAAGTGGCTAAGAAAGAAGTATAAGTACTAAGAAGTATGAAAACAGGCGAGGGTGCAAAAACGCATGGCGGTGAAGCGAAACAGCGGGCGCAGAGACACGACGAGGGCAGGCTTGTTTTACGTCTCAGGAGTCGCATTTCATTGCGTAAAAAAAAAAAAAAACAATTCAGACGCTCCGACTCCAGTGCGACTTATGTATGGTTTTTTTCTACCTAATTATGCATTTTTGTTTTTTGTGCAACTTATACTCCGGTGCAACTTATGTATGTTTTTTTTCTACCTAATTATGCATTCTTGGCCTTGTGCAACATATAGTCAGGTGCGACTTATGTATGGGTTTTTTTTCTACCCAATTTTTGCATTTTTGTCCTTGTGCGACTTATACTCAGGTGCGACTTATGTATGTTTTTTTCTACCTAATTATGCATTTTTGGCCTTGTGTGACTTATACTCAGGTACGACTTATGTTTGTTTTTTTTCTACCGAATCATGCATTTTTGGCCTTGTGCGACTTATACTGAGGTGCGACTTATACTCAGGTGCAACTTATGTATTTTTTTTCTACCGAATTATGCATTTTTGGCCTTGTGCAACATATACTCAGGTGCGACTTATGTATTTTTTTTTCTACCCAATTTTTGCATTTTTGGCCTTGTGCGACTTATACTCAGGTACAACTTATGTATGTTTTTTTTCTACCTAATTATGCATTTTTGGCCTTGTGCGACTTATACTCCGGAGCGACTTATGTATGTTTTTTTCTACCTAATTATGCATTTTTGGCCTTGTGTGACTTATACTGAGGTGCGACTTATGTATGTTTTTTCTACCGAATTATGCATTTTTGGCCTTGTGCAACATATACTCAGGTGCGACTTATGTATTTTTTTTTCTACCCAATTTTTGCATTTTTGGCCTTGTGCAACTTATACTCAGGTGCGACTTATGTAAGTTTTTTTTCTACCGAGTTATGCATTTTTGGCCTTGTGCGACTTATAATCAGGTGCGACTTATGTATTTTATTTTTCTACCGAATTATGCATTTTTGGCTTTGTGCGACTTTTGTCTCTCAATGTCAATCCGGAACAACTTGTAGTCCAGAAAATAAGGTATACGCCCTTCTGATTCAGCAGGGTGACCCTATTTCTGCCCCCCAGGGCACAAGCAAGGCCCATAAATGGCAGGCTTAGATGACAACAACAGAGCAAATACTGGCTACTGAAGTCAGTGCTTTTATAGGCATCGACCAAATGCCGTCGGTACTGTACGTAACATCAAACAGGTATCATGTTTCCGTACTGAAACGTATCGAAACATAACACCAGAACACCACTTTTGTATCTACAACTTATTTGAAATAAAATATTCAAGTGTATTTTGTTCATCAGTGATAAGTAAGCAACAATAACAGATGGCATAAAAGGTATGTGAGAAAAACATTCACAACCAATATTTTTAATAATGCTTTATTCAGTCTGTATGAAAAGACTGTATACATGTGAATATAATGACATATAATTCACTATGTAGCAGAAAGCTTGTATTTGGCTAATGAAAGCAATCTACCACAATGGGGATTTTTTTTTTAATATATGCTTCTGAGGAGCTCTACGTCAGAAGAATCAGAGTAAATGTCATTTCATATTAAAACATTACCCACAACACCACACTGCAGAAATTTACATTATCTGTGAGACCAGAGGCCAGGCCACTTTGATATTTTTCTAAAGCAACACATGCAACATGTATGATGCGTATTTATTAATTACGCTGTTATGCTATTTTACTTAAAGTGAAATATGAGTCAATGACAACACAAGTGAATGCAGTTTCTCGATGAAGCTTTTTATCATTAAGGAAGAAAAAAAAATCTGTGGAAAAGGTGATTGTTAAAACACAACTTAGCTGAGATTATTTGAGATCTATCAGATCATTTCTAAAGATTTGGGACTCCAGCCAACCACAGTGAGAGCCATTATCCACAAATGGCAAAAACACGGAAGAGTGGTGAACCTTCCCAAGAGTGTCCAGCCAACCAAAATGACCTCAAGAGCGCAGTCATGACTCAGCCAAAAGGTCACAAAAGACCCCACGACAAGATCGAAAGAACTGTAGGCCCTTTATGACTCCACCGTAAGGAAAACACTGGGTAAAAACGGCTGGCATGGCAGAGTTCCAAGACCAAAACCACCAAAAGACCATCTTGATGATCACCAAGACCTTCGGGAAAATACTTGGTATACAACTTGGGTTCTGCAGCAGGACAAGGATCCAAAATGAATGTGAGTGTGAATGGTTGTTTGTCTATATGTGCCCTGTGATTGGCTAGCCACCAGTCCAGGGTGTACCCCGCCTCTCGCCTGAAGACAGCTGGGATAGGCTCCAGCACCCCCGCGACACTCGTGAGGATAAGCGGTAAATGAATGAATGAATGACCGTAGAAGGAGTTAATCCAAGTACGAACTTCCTTTGCAAATCTACGCCAAAATGGCTGACTTCCTGTTTGTTTTTGAACAGGGTTTCTTCAGACTTTTTGGGGTGTCTCGTCACGATAGACGTCACCACCAAATTTTGTGTCGATCCATGAAAGTGATGGCAGGGGCTAATTTCTTCTAAACCTATAGGGGGCGCCACTAAGTGTACTAAATACTACAAAGTTTCATTTAAAACCTGTTCAGTTGTGTTGTCAGTATTATTAAAATCGGTTTAATGATCTCAAACATTGAAGTGTGACAAACCGGGGTACCCAGGGCCGCACTTTGGACACCCCTACATTTCAGAATGGCTTCACAGATAGTAGATTCCTCTCTCCAAAAAATGACCACAATCATTTAAAAAAGTACACAACGAACAGTAATTCATACTTTGAAGTTTTCTTCACTTTCATTTACTTCAATTTGTAAAATAGTGCAACTTAATTTATCCTCATTAGCTGGTTTGATAGACCCCACATCACATGACTTTTCCCACAGGGCAAAGCAATAGACTACAGGAAGCTGGGTTTGCTTTTTTTTGCTTATTATTATTATTGCAAAAACGACAATCGTTACGTGCATACAAACAGTTGTGTATTGTTTTGGTATATTTGTTAAAGTTTATATAGCGAGATCGATTCCCAGGTACCAGGTACCTGTACTGTATTGATTAAAATGTGAAAGGTACCCATCCCTAAGAAGACACCACCAATTAAAAGGTCAGTATGAAGAAGTATTGTTTTCATTACCAAGCTTCAGGGACAGATCTGGAGCATGGTCCGTTCCACTTCCTGCTGTTCTGGAACTGGAATCATCTGCGCGGAAAAACAGACAGATAAGTCATCGTTATAAAGTTACATCACCAACCTGTCAATGTCGTACAAATCATCAAGACCCGATACACCGTGTTCGTTTATTCATAAAAAGCCGATGTGTGTCAATAGCCACGTTTACATGAGTTTTTCCTCTTTATGAACGACTTTTGCGAAAACAATGGTATCCATGGAAAAGGAATATTCCAATCTCTTGTCTACATGTGTTGCTATAATCAACCAGAATAGTCAATGGGGCATGCCCAGTAAAACGTAAACACCAACATCACGTGATACCGACTTCCGAGTTGTTCTTTCACTTGTTGGAATAACTGTCAGTTTTTCATTCATCCGGTCTTGAAATTTAGTTTGGATCAAAAACAAACTTTCCGAAGCAGTCCAGTGCCGATTACTGGCCTCCATTTTTAAAACCGAAGAACGTCTGGAGCTGCGTGTTACGTCATATCTGAGCATGCGCTGATAAATTTAAAACAGGAAAAGATCAAATTCAATCTTGCTAAAATTTTATAATTAAACTGTACACAGTGGTCTAGTGGTTAGCACACAGACCTCACAGCTAGGAGACCAGGGTTCAATTCCATCCTCGGTAGGGTGGCCCTCTGTAAGGGGGTGAAATTTCAAACGAATAATGTCTATGCTCCAAACCCGGATTCTTGTTCCTTTTGACCCAGAAACGTGCTGTGCAAAGTTTCGTTGAAATCGAAATATATTTAACCGGTGCTCAACGACTCTGAAATTTTACTCAGCGAACGCTAGTCACAAGCACTCCGGGTCCCCCTCCCACGTTGCTCTCGTGGGAGTAATAGCCGCTTTCCTCTCCTGGCGGGGGTTATGTGGCTGCTAGCCACTCATTGTCGCCCGGTCCGTGCAAGCGTTCCCTTCCGGGAACTGGCGCCGATGGTCCGCGACGACCTGGACGAGGAACTACAGTTGTTCTTCGTCCTTCGTCAGGAGCCGGTTATATTCCTGAATCAGGGCGACGCCTCGTTCCGCGTGGTCATTGGTGACCGACAGCTTCCCCAGCGCTTTGCACGCCTTGCCGTACGCCTCATCCTTCTTCCAGTCTGCCGGTTCCAACGCCAGGAATCCCTTGTCGATGGACATCTTGTCGAAGAACGAGGACGTATTGGAGGTCACGAAGTCCTCAAGGCTGCAGCCGCTGATCGCTGAAGCGGGAATGGTCACTCGCTTCTGGGCTGTGTTGTTGCCATCCTTCTCCTCAATCGCCGCTACCATCTTCTTCTTTGTTTCTGATGAAACCCGGTCGTCGAAGAACGCCAGGGCTACAAGCTCTTCCGAGAGGTACCAGAGGTGGCCGAGGAGCTTGTTTGTCGCGGCCTTGGAGACCTCCGCGTCCTCGTACCCGTCCAGTGCCTGAAGCAGTTGAGCGGAGCCGCGACAGCAAGTGGGGCTTGCATCCAGGCTTTGCTGTAGAGGCGGGCGGAGAACATGGCCACCCTCAACAGTCCGCGCTCCTCCTTCGGCGTCAGTTTGAACTGTCCCCTGAACAGCCACACCTTGAGCGACTACAGCACCTTGCTCATCCACCGAGCGTGGTGCATGGGGCCAGGGGCACGGAAGCGGATTCCGCGGGGAGGTACGCCGCCGAGAAAGATGACGGTTAGTTCCAGAAGTTCCCGGTAGTCGTCCCGAAGGTCTGTCCGCTCTTTCAGGGCCTGAAGGAACCACTCGATGTCGACCTCTCCTGCTCCATCCTCGATCGGCTGGAACTCGCCTTGGTTGATGAAGGGCCACCTCTCCTGGAAACGCTTGAACAGCAGGACAGCAGGCCCTGTAGTTGGCCCCATCACCGACGTGAAGACCGCCTCGATCACAAGCTCGAGAATGTGATGCCGGCAGGCGAGGTAAAGGAGGTCGCTCTTCAGCTGCCGCTCAATCAGGGTACACGCCCCGGTGTGGCGACCCGTGTTGGCGGCGGTGGTGTCATAGGACATCCCCACGACCCGGTCAGCGACGCTCCACTTCTCCAACGCCTCCACGACGGCCTTCGCTGCATTCGCCCCTCTTCCACTGGGAAGCTTCGCCACCTGCAGCAGCTGAACCTCCCCTCCCCCAGACACGAGGATGGGCAGGCGGTCGACGTGGGCGTTGCTGGTGAGATCCGGCATCAGCTTCCCGTCCCAGTGGACTACCAAGGGGCCTTCTACTCGCAGCTTCTCCTTGAGGGCGGAGGCCAGTTGCTCGCGGTGACGACGGCGCTGGCTTTGGATCGATGTCCTGTTGATGTTGTACTCAACTGTGTCGTGCCCCAGGGCACGGGCTGTCTCGGTGAGGATGAACACTGCGCCACGGTCGCTCACCTTGACGCGATCCAAAGAGGCCGCCACGTCCGGGGTGACGATGTTGAGGTTCGCTCGAGGCCGTTCGCAATGCGTATCACGAGTGTTTTCACGAGTTTATTGACTGAGTATGAGCACATAAAGTATGTGTGGTATTTACATGATTAATAAGGGCAATGGAGGGAAGAGTTTCAATAAATTAAAAGAGGAATTCCTTCTCAATCAGAACGCACTCCAGAAACATGCAAACACGTTGAAAAAGTACTGCCAAGCACTAGACAAATCCTAGACAGAGGAAAAGGAGCACTAGACGAGAGTTGCCACACACAGTCCTTGGTCCATAGTCCACCAACGAGAGCACCTGAGAACAGAGCCGCGGCATTTGTCACCGACAAAGCCCCTGTATCGTTGAACGTGAAAATGATCTTATATAGTAAAACTTTAAGGTCGTTGAGCACCGGGTAAATATTATTCGATTTAAAAAAAAAATTACTCGCGTGGTTTTCTCATGGAGTGGAACAAGAATCCGGGTTTGGAGACTGAATTTTCAAACTTTTGAAAATAAGGGCCACCCTAATCCTCGGCCATCTCTGTGTGTGCATGCGTTTGAGTTTGCATGCGTGGGTTTTCTCCGGGTACTCCGGTTTCCTCCCACATTCCAAAAACATGCTAGGTTAATTGGCCACTCCAAATTGTCCATAGGTATGAATGTGAGTGTGAATGGTTGTTTGTCTATATGTGCCCTGTGATTGGCTGGCCACCAGTCCAGGGTGTACCCCGCCTCTCGCCCGAAGACAGCTGGGATAGGCTCGAGCACCCCCGCGACCCTCGTGAGGAAAAGCGGTAGAAAATGAATGAATAAATAATTTTGTGACTAAAGTAATGAAGGGTTTAGATTCTGTTCCACGGATGGCGCTAATGCACACGAAAGCTGCTTGCTAAACGCAAATAAACAACAGAAGAAGAAAAACACCACGAAGAAGAAGGCACCCTGACAACTTTCCGATTGAGCAGGTACAAGATACCTCAATCGGATTGGAAAAACGAATATTCCACCCCTGGGAATCCCATTATATATTCATTCGGATTGGCACTTTTCTTTCGGAATGAGGTGTATACAAAGGTTTGAGCAAATAAACCAATTGCAATTGGAATATTTGGATCCATGTAAACGTGGCTATTGGTGCCTATTTAGAATCACCAATTAAGCTAATGTTTTTAGACTTTTTAGCGAACCCCCATACAGGGAGAACATGCAAATTCCACACAGAGATGCCCAAGTGGAGATCCAACAAACATTTGCAGAGCTCCAGTGTCCTTATCATACAAACACACACACACACACACACACACACACTGGATATATGTCTAACAGCTGTTTGCATGCTGGAAACATGAGTCCCAACTGTCTAGTGTGTGTGTGTGTGTGTGTGTGTGTGTGTGTGACCAGGGGGGCCAGTATTTTCCTAAAGGGTCATGTCCTTCCAGGATTTAATACACAGACACTGGATATGTGGACACAACCTGTGTGAGAAAAGAGAGCATTGGTGGTTGCGGCATCTCAGCCAAAAGCAGCCGCCATGACGCCATGACAGACCCACCAAACCACGGTTAGTCTGGTCCAACCGAGACAAAAACTATTACCACACCGATGGAATAAAAACTGCAACACAATCCATCGAATTAACCTTTTACGTTATATGGGCAATACTTTTTGGTATGATTTGGTTTCCGACTAAAAATGTTCACCATGATTTTGCCTGTCTCGGTTACAAACACACACACACTCAGTGTTGGTGTGATTTATGTGTTGGCTATGCAGCCTGATGGAAGCCATTATCTCCATCCTCCATTAAGACCAGAGAGGAGCGATGTGATGAAAACATGAAGGACGGCGGAGAAGAAGATTTATGAAGTGAAGCCACGGAGCAGACAATCGGACACCATCGTTAACGACGACACAACATTGTGATGACATGCAGTAATGTGACATGTTAACAACATGGGCCAGAATAAACTACAGACTACAACTTCCCTCGCACACACACACGGTGTGTTTTTTTTAGATGATGAACTTTGACCTGAGCTACCTCTAGCGCCCTGGATGGCATTTCCTTGTTTTTTATTGCAATATGAATAGCAATGTAATTCATTAAGGAAGGGTTTCCTACCTCACAGGTAGGAAACCCGAGTTCAATACCGGCCATCTCTGTGTGGAGTTTGCATGTTCTCCCCGTGCATGCGTGGGTTTTCTCCGGGTACTCCGGTTTCCTCCCACATTCCAAACCCCAAAGTGTACCCCGCCTCTTGCCCGAAGACAGCTGAGATAGGCTCCAGCACCCCCGCGACCCTCGTGAGGAAAAGCGGTAGAAAATGAATGAATGAATGAATGTCCGTAGAAGGAGTTCATCCAAGTACGACCTTCCTTTGCAAGTCGATGCCAAAATGGCTGACTTCCTGTTTGTTTTTGAACAGGGTTTCTTCAGACTTTTTTGGGGCGTCTTGTCAGGATAGACGTCTCCATCAAATTTTGTGTCAATCCATGAAAGTGATGGTAGGGGCTAATTTCGTCTAAACCTATAGGGGGCGACACTAAGTGATTTTTTTTGATTGGTGAGTTTCCATGCATGTTAAGGCCGTCGAGAAAAGCACCGTGTCATGAAGAAAAGTCAGACGCCGTGAACTTTTCCTCCTGAAGTAAATCCATCATAAGTCCGTCTGTAAGCGAGAAGAGTGTGGTCTCAGGTGAGGCCGCTTCAACCGTATCTCCTCGCTGCCAATCTTCCTGTGTGTGTGCGTGCGTGTCCGTACAATAAATACGTCTGATCTACACCGAGAAGAAGCGGAGCTCTCGTTCTCCTGCAGACTAAACAGTACGCTTTAGAGGGAATCGTACACACTCAAGGTGTGTGTGTGTGTGTGTGTTTAACAAAAAGCTTGTACTTCCTGGTTTGATGTGGTGCCATGAGTGGACTCCATCCACTAATTAGACCCACCTGCGTGAGTATGAGTCAGCATAAATATGACATCACCAACGCAGTCGGCGCCAGCATTACTGCGAGGTGAGGTTCTCCCTTTAAGAGCGACGGAGGGGGTTCTGCTCCAAGTTCAATTCTCTCGTTTGTGTTAACTGTCCACTATAGCGCCATCTACTGGATTTGGAGGGTCACTGCCCCCACTTGAGCCCATTAAATTGAGATTCATTCATTTTCTACTGCTTTTCCTCACAAAGGTCGCAGGGGGTGCTGGAGCCTATCCCAGCTGTCTTCAGGCGAGAGGCGGGGTACACCCTGGACTGGTGGCCAGCCAATCACAGGGCACATATAGACAAACAACCATTCACACTCACAGGAGAAAACCCACACATGCATGGGGAGAACATGCAAACTCCACACAGAGATGGCCCAGGGGTGGAATTGAATTAATTGTTTATTAAACATTCGGTTTAACATTCTGTAGACATTAGTGAGGTAAACTGTCCATCATTCAAATATCATTCGCTTCAAGCAAATAATCTCACAAAATATCATTGTGACTAACATCCATCCATCCATTTTCTATACCACTTATCCTCACGAGGGTTGCGGGCGTGCTGGAGCCTATCCCAGCTGTCTTTATGTGAGAGGCGGGGTACATTCTGGACTGGTGGCCAGCCAATCACAGGGCACATATAGACAAACAACCATTCACATTCACTCACTCGCTAATTAACCTAGCATGTTTTTGGAATGTGGGAGGAAACCGGAATACCCGGAGAAAACCCACGCATGCACGGGGAGAGAAAGGCAGAGGGTGGAATTGAACCCTGGTCTCCTCGCTGTGAGGTCTGCGCACTAACCACTCGACCGCCGTGCAGCCATCAAGAATAATCGAGATTAATGCACAAAATAATCAGCAAACCGACTTATTTGTTGATATGATGCACACAGAGCAATAATATGCCTTATGCTGTGAGGCGTTCAGGTGCACTTGCCATGTCATGACAATGAATGAATTAATGATCTTGCAGCCTTTTATTTTTTAATATGTGGCTCACTGTGGAAAAAGTTTGGACACCCCCATACTGTACATGAATACAAGCAAGGTTAGACCTAAAAAAAACTGCTTTCCTCCCGCTGACCCCGGTCTATAAGAGGCATGAAAAGAGAAATATTCCCACTTGGGATGGATGAAATATCCCATCATGCGCTCGTGTTTCAGTGGCGCTTCCTGCAAAGTGGCGCTCGGCTGGTGGGGCTGAAGAAAGACCTCCATTGTAACAAAGCAGCACAACCCTTATTCTTGTGTCCATGTGAGATTGTCCAAATACACACCATGTGATTAACAAGCCACATTTTTATGGCACGTCCGCTATTCCGGATCTGCTTTCCATCACTTACTCACTGATTCAACTCTCGTATATTTGCACACAGCGGAGCCAAACCGGGGTCGCTTACGCTCAGCGGACAGCTAAGAGACGCAGCAATAATATTTGGAAGTGTGTGTTTGCGTGTGTGTGTGTAATCATACTGTATTGTGTGTGTGTGTGTGTGTGTAGGAATGCATGGAAGAATGGAAGAAAAAGAATGCACGCAGAGATTAGCAACTGTGGACAAAAAGTGTTTAGAAAAATGCGAACATCTCCAATGTGAACAGTTTACTGCAAAAAGGACTGGACAAATAAAAAAGGGAGTAGATTTTTTTGGAGGAAAAAAACTACTAGTAAAATTATCTGTACATTTACATTAGGTAGTAGGGGTGTTATTTTATGTCTAGAGGGCTCTAATAATGTTTAAAAAAAAACATACCGTATTTTCCGGACTATAAGTCACACTTTTTTTCATAGGTTGGCTGTTCCTGAGACTTATACTCCAGAGCGACTTATAAATGGAAAAACTATTTATTTTTTGTGTAGCTGAACAACCATTGTGTTAGCATATCTTACATATATTTAGCCTGTTCACTGTTCTTTTATTAATGTTAGAACTTGCCTTCCAAAAGGATGTAATGTCTGTTTTGGTCAAGTAGTTGGGAAAATAAATTACCCACAAAAATGCGACTTATACTCCGGTGCGACTTATGTATGTTTTTTTTCTACCTAATTATGCATTTTTGGCCTTGTACGACTTATAATCAGGTGCGACTTATGTATGCTTTTTTCTACCAAATTATGCATTTTTGGCCTTGTGTGACTTATACTCCAGTGCGACTTATGTATGGTTTTTTTTGTAGCTAATTATGCATTTTTGGCCTTGTGCGACTTATACTCAGGTGTGACTTATGTATGTTTTTTTCTACCTAATTATGCATTTTTGGCTTTGTGCGACTTACAATCAGATGCGACTTATGTATGTTTTTTTCTACCTAATTATGCATTTTTGGCTTTGTGCGACTTACAATCAGATGCGACTTATGTATGCTTTTTTCTCCCGAATTATGCATTTTTGGCCTTGTGCGACTTATACTCCAGTGAAACTTATGTATGTTTTTTTTCTACCTAATTATGCATTTTTGGCCTTGTGCGACTTGTACTCAGGTGCAACTTATGTATGTTTTTTTTTCTACCTAATTATGCATTTTTTACCTTGTGCGACTTACACTCAGGTGCGACTTATGTATGTTTTTTTTCTACCCAATTATGCATTTTAGGCCTTGTGCGACTTGTACTCAGATGCGACTTATGTATGCTTTTTTATACCGAATTGTGCATTTTTGGCCTTGTGCGACTTATGGATGTTTTTTTCTCTACCGAACTATGCATTTTTGGCCTTGTGCGACTTATGGATGTTTTTTTCTCTACCGAACTATGCATTTTTGGCCTTGTGCGACTTATACTCCGGAGCAACTTATAGTCCAGAAAATACGGTATTTAGATGGTTGTAAAATAAAGTAAAAATGCTAAATACTTGGTAAGACTTTTATATCTAAAAATAAGCAGGACCTTTAAGCTGAAGATACCTATTTTCAGAATAAAAGAATGGCACATTCATACGCATACTTATGCTAGTTCTGTCAACAGCAGCATAGATACAGCAACAGTAATTAGGATGTCCGTTCCCCTTGGGGTGGCTGTGTCTTCCAGCACGAGGCGTGTGCTCCGGTCCTCAGGTAAAAATACTGACGCCATTAGAGTAAACCCTCCAACATCTAACGACCCTGAGGTGGTACGATTCAGACGCTGAAGACGCACAAACACACGTGTTGAACGTGTATTATTTACTGACATGGCCCTTTAGCAACTAAGAGGAACTATGACTCACAGGACTCTACTCACAGGACCAATTGGCAGGGGTAAGTCACCGTTGCTGTCGTACACTGCCAACAACAGAATCGAGTTTAATGATAGAAATGTCAGCAGGACCAGCAGTGGGATTTTGTGCGAGTGTTTCCTCTCGGCGGCGTTTCCAACTTTCAAAAACATCCAGCATCCTGAGCTGGCGTGTGTTTTTAAAATGGAGACAATCTGGTCATTTTGTTGCTGTGAGCCTAGTTTTTGGGGGTTTTTTTAAACGCAAAAGGTGGCTTTGCTTCTCGACACATTTGTCCACATCGCTGCATTGCATCCACATTCACACCTCGTTAACGCTACACGGAACACACGGGGGAGATTGGCCAAACCAAATGGAGAACATGTGGGCGTCAGAAAGCCAAACAAGCGCTGTTACTGTCTTGTATGCTGCATACCGTGTTGCTGCTACTGGTAATGGTAATGGTTTAATTTCATTTGAACATGCATTAGATTACAATTGAATGCATCACATAATCAGTTCCCAGTTCCACATGTCCAAAAGGAGTAGGAAGAAGCAAAGCTTATTAAATCCTACCCCTCCATCTGGTACTTTTACAATCAGTAACTGTTACATTTGTTCACTTCCTGCTTTCCATAATACAGTTTGTTTCTTTTTTTTTATATGACCATACTAATCTAATCTAACATAACCAATAAAAAGTGTATGTGTTCATAATCTTACTCCAATAGAAATGTTCCATAAAGCTGCATTCTTTGCGGTGGCCAGCAGAGGGCGACTTCATTGTCTCAAGCTAACTTTCTTGCAGTTTTATCAACATAGTAAAAATCTTTATGATCACGTTTAAAATAGTCACAGTATGGCATTTGGGGCGATTCCTCTAACTGGGGGGGGTCATGCCCACTTTTTTATTTATAGCGAGCTTAGCAAGAAGTATGATGGAAATTTAAATACTATACAGAAGTCAGATATATTTAGACTTTGACTTCAACCTCAAACCACCCCGCGCTATAAAAAAAAACGCCGTCACATCCCAAAAATAGATCACGTCGCTGTGATCAAAGCGGCGGTGCACCCTGCCCCTGCCCCCCCCCCTCCCCCGCACACACACACACACACACAAACACAAACACATTCATATATGACATGTGAAGGTCGTGATGGGAAGTTCATTTCTTTACCAGGATGCATGATCATTCATTCATTCATTCATTTTCTACCGCTTATCCTCACAAGGGTCACCGTGGGTGCTGGAGCCTATCCCAGCTGTCTTCGTACACCCTGGGCACATATAGACAAACAACCATTCACACTCACATTCATACCTATGGACAATTTGGAGTCGCCAATTAACCTAGCATGTTTTTGGAATGTGGGAGGAAACCGGAGTACACGCTAACCACTCAACCCCTGTGCAGCCCGGATGCATGATCAATCTTATGCAAAAGAAAACTTTGTTTTGTTTTCAGTGAGACCCACATTATGCTAATTTTCCGAGCTACATTCCATCAGAATGTTTGGAATGCTGTCGGAAGACCCTAAGAATATTTAGAATGCAGTCAGATTGCAGTTAGAATCCCTTTTCAATGCACTTTGGAAGTTTTTCGCATGAATAACAACATTCGGGTCAGCCACAAGAATGCTCCGGAATATTTGGAATGCACTCAGAATGCAGTCGGAAATTTTTTAGGATTAAACCTGAATTTTTCATTCCAAAAGGCCTTCCGGCTCGAATGTGACCAGGGTTTAATTGATAAATAAACCAGGAGTTAGACTAGTCCGGCGATTATTAAGCAGTGGGTACTCAAACTCTTTAAGTGCAGTGACCAAATACTTTTTTTTTGTATCAGGGTTGTCCAAACTGTGGGCCCAGTGTTTATTCTTAACATTTATTGAAATAAAATCACCATATATTTACCCACAGTAGATCAGTATGAGCCCATTTTTCTACATGCAGCCCCCTCAGTGGAAAAAGTTTCGACACACCAGCTCGAAATAATGTTCGTGTGTGTGTATGAGTATGCATAGTGTATTTGTTTTTAGGTGATATTGAGTGATTGCATGTTATTCTATTTCAACATAAATCTACAAGAATGCAATCTGTCTTCTATAAGTATGTATACGTGTGTGTGTGCGTTCCTCCCAGCTGTGTAACTCTAGTCGACATCAAGGCAGCGCTCCTCTCTGATGAATCAAACAATCTCTCACGTCGGCCGCCACGTGCTGCCTTTGAAGCAAACGCACCCTCGGATTTGTCGCTTTCAACTTCCAATCAACCCCGGCCCGCTTTGGCCCACACGGGATAGTATTCCCGTTAAAGGGTTACTCATTAGTACTTGCGAAGTTTTCTTGGCAATTAACAACTGGCTCGTCTTACGTTTCTGGACGCTGCAGAGAAGAAACTCGCGGCTGCTTATTTCTTTCTTAGTTTTGCTTTCTTTGGCTTTTATTGTCTCACGTTCTGCCCTGTTTTTCCTGAGCCAGACACACCACATGCACGTTGTGGGCCATGGAAGTCGTTTAAAACATTAAAGGTGTGTCACATCATCCACAAGGACAGGAGGTCCATCAAGAAACAGTACTGAGTTACGCCAATCTATCACGGTTTTTCAAAACTATATGAATAAATGATGCTGTTTTTGTGGTTGAATAGAGCCTATGACTAAAAATGGCTAAATGACGGAAAAGGAAAAGTATACACAACTATGGTGAGACCAGCCATGTTGTTTGGTCTAGAGACAGGTCCACTGAAGAAAAGACAGGACGCAGAACTGGAGGTAGCAGAGATAAGGATGCTGAGGTTCACATTGGGAGTGACCAGGATGGATAGGATCAGGAAGGAATACATCAAAGGGACATTACATGTTAGAGGCCTTGGAGAGGCCAGGCTGAGATGGTTGGGACAAGTCCAGAGGAGAGATAGTGAATATATTGGTAGAAGGATGCTACGTTTAGAGCTGCCGGGTAGGAGGCGTAGAGGAAGACCTGTGGCGACCCTGAAGAAAAAAAAAAGCTCAAGGAGGAAGAAGAAGAAGAAGCAGACTAAAAATGGCTAAAAATATGTAGTATTCCACACTGGTGTCAGTAATGTTACTGTAATGTTTGGTGAGACACACAAGCACCAGACTTGAACGCCAAAACAACAGACTTAACCCTCGGCAACATTATTTTTATTATATATATATATATATATATATATATATATATATATATACATATATATATATATATACATATACATATATACATATATATATACATATACATATATATATATATATATATATATATATATATACATATACACACATATATATATATATATATATATATATATATATATATATATACATATACATATACATATATATATATATATATATATATATATATATATATATATATATATATATATATATATATATATATATATATATATATATATATATATATATATATATATATATACAGTGAAGAAAATAAGTATTTGAACACCCTGCTATTTTGCTATTTCTCCCACTTAGAAATCATGGAGGGGTCTGAAATTTTCATCGTAGGTGCATGTCCACTGTGAGAGAGATAAACTAAAAAGAAAAATCCAGAAATCACAATGCATGATTTTTTAACAATTTATTTGTGTGATACAGCTGCAAATAAGTATTTGAACACCTGTGTATCATCTAGAATTCTGACCCTGAAAGACCTGTTAGTCTGCCCATTAGAAGTCCACCTGCACTCCATGTATCATCCTGAATCAGATGCACCTGTTTGAGGTCGTTAGCTGCATAAAGACACCTGTCCACCCCATACAATCAGTAAGACTTTAACTTGTAACATGGCGAAGACCAAAGAGCTGTCCAAAGACACCAGAGACAAAATTGTACACCTCCACAAGGCTGGAAAGGGCTACGGAGCAATTACCAAGCAGCTTGGTGAAAAAAGGTCCACTGTTGGAGCTATCATTAGAAAATGGAAGAAGCTAAACATGACGGTCAATCTCAATCGGAGTGGAGCCCCATGCAAGATATCACCTCGTGGGGTCTCAATGATTCTAAGAAAGGTGAGGAATCAGCCCAGAACTACACGACAGGACTTGGTCAATGACCTGAAAAGAGCTGGGACCACCGTTTCCAAGGTTACTGTAGGTAATACACTAAGACGTCATGATGTGAAATCATGCATGGCACGAAAGGTTCCCCTGCTTAAACCAGCACATGTCAAGGCCCGTCTTAAGTTTGCATATGACCATTTGGATGATACAGAGGAGTCATGGGAGAAAGTTTTATGGTCAGATGAGACCAAAATAGAACTTTTTGGTCATAATTCCAATAAGCGTGTTTGGAGGAAGAAGAATGAAGAGTACAATCCGAAGAACACCATCCCTACTGTGAAGCATGGGGGTGGTAGCATCATGCTTTGGGGGTGTTTTTCTGCACATGGGACAGGACGAGTGCACTGCATTAAAGAGAGGATGACTGGGGCCGTGTATTGTGAGATTTTGGGGAACAACCTCCTTCCCTCTGTCAGAGCATTGAAGATGGGTCGTGGCTGGGTCTTCCAACACGACAACGACCCGAAGCACACAGCCAGGAAAACCAAGGAGTGGCTCCGTAAGAAGCATATCAAGGTTCTAGCATGGCCCAGCCAGTCTCCAGACCTGAACCCAATCGAAAATCTTTGGAGGGAGCTCAAACTCCGTGTTTCTCAGCGACAGCCCAGAAACCTGACTGATCTAGAGAAGATCTGTGTGGAGGAGTGGGCCAAGATCCCTCCTGCAGTGTGTGCAAACCTGGTGAAAAACTACAGGAAACGTTTGACCTCTGTAATAGCAAACAAAGGCTACTGTACCAAATATTAACATTCATTTTCTCAGGTGTTCAAATACTTATTTGCAGCTGTATCACACTAATAAATTGTTAAAAAATCATGCATTGTGATTTCTGGATTTTTCTTTTTAGTTTATCTCTCTCACAGTGGACATGCACCTACGATGAAAATTTCAGACCCCTCCATGATTTCTAAGTGGGAGAAATAGCAAAATAGCAGGGTGTTCAAATAATTATTTTCTTCACTGTATATATATATATATATATATATATATATATATATATATATATATATATATATATAGTCAAGTGGTTAGCACGCAGGCCTCACAGCTAGGAGACCAGGGTTCAATTCCACCCTCGGCCATCTCTGTGTGGAGTTTGCATGTTCTCCCCGTGCATGCGTGGGTTTTCTCCGGGTACTCCGGTTTCTCCCACATTCCAAAAACATGCTAGGTAAATGCTAGGTACCTTCATAGGTATGAATGTGAGTGTGAATGGTTGTTTGTCTATATGTGCCCTGTGATAGACTGCTTTGATACCGCTAAGTGGGACGCATTGACGGGGCCCCACAGTGAAAATATGGAAGAAATGGTTTCCTGCACTCCGGATTACATAAACCTCTGCATGGATGTTGCTGTCGGAGATTTAAAAAAAATATCTATACATCTTCTTTTTACACTTGAATGACAATTTTGACTGAAAACATTGACATTATTTCTATAGACCAGAGGTAAGGAACTAAGGAACCTAAGGCTGGATCCCCTTAAAAGATGCTGATTGGTCCTCTCGTGTTTTTATTGTGTCCATATCAGCGGTGCATTCATGTGTGTGCTTCAAGTCACACATCAGCATTACGTTACACACCTGAAAGGTCACCAATCAAGCCGCCCGGCCAGGCCACCACTCACCTGATGATGTTAAGTGTCAAACAAATGAAAGTGTTAACGCCGCAACGGGACCTGCGTCGGGCACCAGTCCAGTATCAACACACAAACCGTGGCACATTTCCAAGCTGAGCCTCCCTCAAGTGTCAACACGACACATGTTAGGCTTTGCACACGTCGGCGTCCACTCGCACGGGGGAATGTTTTTAACTTCAAAGACATTGGCATGGCATGGCGTGGTATGGCGTGGCGGTGCGAGGCTTCACGCTGACAACTCTTCTTTGATCAACAACTCTTTACAAGAATGTAAAATCCAGGTTGACATCATGACACGCTGCTGGGCCACAATTGGCGTGACACACTCCTAAATACTGTCAATCATGCATCATGTATTTGGATGCAGCCGGGCTGATCTCCATATACGGATAAAAGTATCAGGATGTCTACAGGAAGTGAAAAAGTGAAGTTTTCTGATGGGCTTGTATATCATGCACTATCTTGACTATTCCAGTGTAATCAAAGCACTCCTATGATAAACAAAACAACATCAAAGTACAGCACATCCCCGTGTGACGTTCCAAGAGCCCACCCTAAAATGGCAAAAACCTTAAAATGCCTATTTTTTATACTCTGAATCATATTCTACATTCAGTTTTGCACATTAAAAATGGATTACCAACACTAATTGCTGTTAATTGGTCCCGCAATTTCCTTGCAAAAATCTTGCAACCTTCTAAAAATGTTATTTTAACATTATTAAAGCGCTGTGGACATGAAATAACATCCCTAGAGTAAAAAAAAGTGGCTCCTCAAATGAGGTAGGGGTCAGTGTGGATTAAGTGAAGGTATTTGCTCAATTTTGCTTGCTAACGATAAAAGCTAAAACAAACACATAGTCTCACAAATACAGACAAAAGATACTTATACACTAACGTGACAACTGACAGTTAAGGTGGAAACATCGAGTACGCATATGACAGCTTGCTTTGCAACAAAGGAAAAGCAGAATGTTCCACACGCCTTGATGCCCCTGCAAACCAAGAAAAAGACGCCTTGATGCCCCTGCAAACGAAGGAAAAAATGCCTTGATGCCCCTGCGAACAAACAAAAGCAGAAACACCATGAAAGAAGCGGTTCAAGCAAGGGCAGTGGCGAAAGCTGATTGGTCCAGGACTCCAGCCTCTTACACAATCTTGAGTGTATAAAAGGCCGGGCAGGGTACGGAAGGGTGCTTTTTGCAGCTGCGCTGTAATAAGACGCGCTTACTTGTAGGCATAAAGGGACTGCAGATAAGCCCGGACGTCTGTATAAGGTATTGTTGTCAGGAATAAAATACTATAATTTGTTTCTTTAAGATTCCCTTATCCTCTATTTGAAACCCACTTAAGAGTCCTCAGGGGGAGGACTTCTACAAGTTTTGCACATTAAAAATGGATTACCAACACTAATGGCTGTTAATTGGTCCCGCAATTTCCTTGCAAAAATCTTGCAACCTTCTAAAAACGTTTTTTGTTTTACATTATTAGAGCGCTGTGGACATGAAATAACATCCCTAGAGTAAAAAAAGTGGCTCCTCAAATGAGGTAAGGGTCTGTGTGGATTAAGAAAATACAGTATATATACTGTATATGTCAGGGGTGGGCAAACTACGGCCCGGGGGCCACATCCGGCCCGCCAAGTGTTTGAATACGGCCCGCCTGTTCTTTCCAAAGTATTTCATTTAAACTCAACATACAACCTGGCATCACGGCTTGAGCCAACCTTTTGATGGTGGAAGTGGCTGTTTTATCAATTTCGTTATTTGATGTGGTCTGTTGTTTACAAAATTCATTCATTCATTTTCTACCACTTATCCTCACTGGGCTCCAAAAATGATTGTTTGTCTATATGTGCCCTGTGATTGGCTAGCGACCAGTCCAGGGTGTACCCCGCCTCTCGCCCGAAGACAGCTGTTTACAAAATGCTTCTGAAAAAAGGGACACAAACACATAATAATAAAAATAATAATAATAAAATAATTCATTCATTCATTCATTTTCTACCGCTTTTTCCTCACGAGGGTCGCGGGGGATGCTGGAGCCTATCCCAGCTGTCTATGGGCGAGAGGCGGGGTACAACCAGGACGAGTCACCAGCCAATCACAGGGCACATGTAGACAAACAACCATTCACACTCACATTCATACCTATGGACAATTTGGAGTTGCTAATTAACCTAGCATGTTTTTGGAATGTGGGAGGAAACCGGAGTACCCGGAGAAAACCCACGCATGCACGGGGAGAACATGCAAACTCCACACAGAGATGGCCGAGGGTGGAATTGAACCCTGGTCGCCTCGCTGTGAGGTCTGCGCGCTAACCTAATAATAATAATAATAAATGTAATTTATAATGCACTTTACATCAAATAAATGATCTCAAAGTGCACATATAGCAGATTGCATGACCCTTTTACGTGTAAAAATGGACTGTTACGAGTAAAATACTACAGAGTCTGGCCCCCCCTGTCAATTTTGTTAAATCAATGCGGCCCGCGAGTCAAACAGTTTGCCCACCCCTGGTATATGTAGACTCATCATTTATTACAGTTCTCATACAACAAGAGTTATTATCATAAGAATGGCTGTATTGTGAGATCATTATTATTTTGGGTGACTGCTTCGTATTCTCAGAGTAAACCGGGCAGTTCGTTTAGAGTCAGGGTGGTCTGCTGAGATATTCTCATACCCCCCCCCCCCCCCCAAAAAAAAGGGTCAAGGTCACATCCCACGAGAATGTGTTCCAAAACGTTCACCTCTCAGTATTATCTCTGACTTAATGAAACATTTAAGAGACGACACGCTGCGTCTCCGCTCGAAGAAGCTGACAGCCGCCTGTGATCCACACACACATGATCTCCTGTCCTTCTGCGTGTTTCTGGAGACAACAAACGCGCTAACTCCATATTGGCACGCACCCCCCCCCCCCCCACTCCTCCCCGCCACACACACACACAAAGAGCCATCTTTACAAAAAGAAGAAGACTTTCGCAGCGTGTGAAGATGAAACCACTGCTTGTTGACGAGACTTGTCTCACACACACACACACACACACACACGCACGCACACACACACACACACACATGGTGTGAATGGCGTCAAAATAGAGGAATGAAAGATTATGGGATGCATGCTTGTGTGTATCAGTATTCAGCTGTCAAACTTGAGGCCGATAGCCGTGGCGCCGGAGAACCTTCACAAAGTTTGCAAGAGGAACCACAGAGGACACACACACAATACACATACACACACAATGTACATTAGTGGGTGTCCAAACAGACACATTAAAGAATGCACGGTGTCAATTTGATACATTTTGTTCATTAAAGATGCTAAAAACAATCCAGTCAACTGTACATCAATATATGTAAACAAGCTGACATATGAGGTTTTTATATTATAGGTGACAAAGCAAATAGGTATCGGTAGTCGAGTGGTTAGCGCACAGACCTCACAGCTAGGAGACTAGGGTTCAATTCCACCCTCTGCCATCTCTGTGTGGAGTTTGCATGTTCTCCCCGTGCATGCGTTGGTTTTCTCCGGGTACTCCGGTTTCCTCCCACATTCCAAAAACATGCTAGGTTAATTGGCCACTCCAAATTGTCCATAGGTATGAATGTGAGTGTGAATGGTTGTTTGTCTATATGTGCCCTGTGATTGGCTGACCACCAGCCCGGGGTGTACCCCGCCTCTCGCCCGAAGACAGCTGGGGTAGGCTCCAGCACCCTCGCGACCCTCGTGAGGAAAAGCAGTAGAAAATGAATGAATGAATGAACTATATTGACAGTTAGTATGGTACCCATTGTGTCATTGTATGGTCATATCACCTCGTAAATTGTTACGTGATAAAAAAATAAAATAAGATAAAAAATTTAAAAACTATATTAGGAAAGCAGGAAGTGAACAAATGTAACAGTTACTGATTGTAAAAGTACCAGATGGAGGGGTAGGATTTAATAAGCTTTGCTTCTTCCTACTCCTTTTGGACATGTGGAACTGTGAACTGATTATGGGATGCATTCAATTGTAATCTGATGCATGTTCAAATGAAATTAAACCATTACCATAACCATATTTAATAGTGTTATTACTGCAAGGGACATGCTGCATGTTGTAAAAGTGAAATGTTTAGTCTTCCCTTCCAATGCAAGAATCACATGACAGGAAGCCCCTGACCTTATCACGACAAGATGGCTTCATGACAAATGCAGCAAGATGTTCCATGCAGGAAAAACAGGAGATGTGCAATACAGAGCATGGTAAGATGGCCGAGGATCAAAGCAACCTCACAAGGGACAAACACGTCCACCAGAAAAGGAGAAGAAGAAGAGGAGGGTCGCAGAGGAAGGCGGCAGGCGGGCATCTTTGAAGGCGACACAGACAAAAGTTTCTAAAAAAAAAAAACTTCAAAAGGGCTCTTTTCTTTTTCATTCCTCCTTTCCACGCTCTTCTACCTCCTCTCCTTATGCTCGTCTTCGCTAATTGCTAAAGCCCGGCCTGCCCTTTTTTCCCGGGCTTCCCACCCTTGTGGGCCACATGGGGCAGAACAGCCCGCTAACACGTGCTTGTGGAACAATGGAACCTGCACGCTCGATCCCTGCACTAATGAGAAAAAGCTCCTTGAGGGAAGGAGCAGCTCAGTCAATAGACGGCACTATTTAGTGTGTGTGTGTGTGTTGGAAAGAAGTGTCTTTTTTTTTTTTTTTTTAAGTACAGGTTGAACACAATTTGTGTTCAATTTCCCCTAACAGGAAGATAATGTCCAGGGTCAAACTGCAGCCATCCTAAAACCATTATTATGTGTATAGACAACGGTCATACAAGTGTAAAAAGAAGTGAAGCCAGTTTTAGAAGTTACTTTACTTTACTTTAGAAGCAGTGGTGCTCCAGAGCATGGCCCTGGGGCCATTTGCGGTTCAAATATTGCTTTTTTTTGGCCAGTGAGACAATAATAAACTTGAAATTTAAATACTAATAACAACACGTTTTGTCACCTTCATTCATTTTCTACCGCTTTTTCCTCACGAGGGTCACGGGGGGGGGGGGGGGGGGGGGGGTGCTGGAGCCCATCCCAGCTGTCCTCGGGCGAGAGGCGGGGCACACCCACATATACACAAACAACCATTCACACTCACATTCATACCTATGGACAATTTGGAGTGGCCAATTAACCTAGCATGTTTTTGGAATGTGGGAGGAAACCGGAGTACCCGCAGAAAACCCACGCATGCACGGGGAGAACATGCAAACTCCACACATAGATGCCCGGAATCGAACACCGGTCTCCTAGCTATGTGACCTGCACGCTAACCATTCACACACCTTGCAGCCTGGATGGATGATAATTTTTTTATGATAATGTAGTAGAGCTGTCAATCAATTGAAATCAAATAAAAATAGTTAATTTTGATTAATCCCATTTAACTCACAATTAATCACAGTTAGAAGTTTGTATTCAGTTTTTGCATGTTATTTCATTCATTCATTTTCTACCGCTTTTTCTCACGAGGGTCGCAGGGGTGCTGGAGCCTATCCCACCTGTCTTCGGGCGAGAGGCGGGGTACACCCCGGACTGGTGGCCAGCCAATCACAGGGCACATATAGACAACCATTCACACTCACATTCATACCTATGGACAATTTGGAGTCGCCAATCAACCTAGCATGTTTTTGGAATGTGGGAGGAAACCGGAGTACCCGGAGAAAACCCACGAATGCACGGGGAGAACATGCAAACTCCACACAGAGATGGCCGAGGGTGGAATTGAACCCTGGTCTCCTAGCTGGGAGGCCTGCGTGCTAACCACTTTGCCCGCCGTGCAGCCCCTATATATATATATATATATATATTATAATAAAAATAATGTTGCCGAGGGTTAAGTCTGTTGTTTCGGCGTTCAAGTCTGGTGCTTGTGTGTCTCACCAAACATTACAGTAACATTACTGACACCAGTGTGGAATACTATATATTTTTAGCCATTTTTAGTCTTCTTCTTCTTCTTCCTCCTTGGGCTTTTTTTTTCTTCAGGGTCGCCACAGGTCTTCCTTTATGCCTGGAATTGAACCCTGGTCTCCTAGCTACGTTTTGTCACCTATAACACAATATATATATATATATATATCTAGAACTGCTTTCAGCCAGTGAAAAATGAACACTGTCAAAATGAGGTTCCACAGAGACTGAACTGTATGTGTGTGTATGTGTGTGTGTGTGTGTGTGTGTGAGCGCTCCAAACAATAGCAAGGCAGTCTAATCCTCCCCAGGCTGTATAATAGCCACTAAGCTGTCTATTCACAAAGTACATGCTAACTGCTCTGATCAGACACTCGCTCCATTCATTCCACATCTTTCCCTTCCATTCTTTTATTTAATTCCCCATTTCACTATTGTACTTCTTCCCTCTTTCATCTCCTCTGTGCTTTCTTGTCAATGTTCACTTCATTCATCCTAAGTAAAAAAAAAAAAACATCTGCAGAACATTATGAACTTTATGAAGTTTTGGAGTTTTCTGTCGGTTCAACCACCTGCCTTCTTTTCATCCACTCTTGCCTCGTCTCCTCTTTCCTCCCTCTAATCACAGTGATGAAGTTTGTTAGAGGTCAAGCCATCCATGGTGAGAACGTGCATGACAACGAATGCATGCTTATGCGTGTGTGAAGGACTACAAGGTATGCGTCTGAGGATGCTGAAGCATCTTTTTCTTTCATTTGTTGGACTGTGAAGAAGAGGAGGAGGGAAAGGAGGAGGAGGCGAGGGGTGATGAAGTGTTTGGAGTGTGTTCAGAAGCCACTTTCACGGTAATGAGCGTCTTGTTGAACATAATTACCGATGGCCACCATGCATGAAGATAAATCATCTGGTCGATGAGTGAGTCGTTCAACTCCAAACCAGCTTGATTCTCATTCTCAGACTACAAATAATTAGTAAAGGTTGCTAACCCCTAGCATCAAAAAGAGCTAACAAGAGATGTCATTGGGACACACCTATTTCGACTATGAAGCACTCATTGCAGTATCTTACTGCATTTTGATGTATATTGACGTCACATACACATAGTACTTATGCTAGTTCCGTCAACAACAGCAGCAGCAGCATAGATACAGCAACAACATTTACGATACCCGCTCTCATTGGGATGGCTGTGTCTTCCAGCGCAAGATGTGTGCTCCAGTCCTCAGGTAAAAAAATGTGGAAGGTAAACAAGCATTTTGTTGAGTCAGTTGAGAGCTCTGTATCCACTCTTCCGTCTGTGAATGACGCCTAGACTAGCGATTAGCCATGAGTCATGTTAGTCCGCCAGATAAAAATAGCGCTCAAGTTAGCTGCTACAGTAATAATATCGGTGTGGCTTGGTTGATATACAAGTCAGTTATGTAAATGTTTTTTTGATTGAGTTATTTTCCATGACATTCGTTGTTAGGTAGCTCATATTAACTCATTTTCTCGTGCTAGAATGCACCCAAAATAACATAAGGATCATGAATGATAGGCAAAATTCCAAGTGCAGTTCCCCTTTTAAAGAGGACCTTTTGTGCTTTCCCACTTTTCTGACCCATAAATGTAGTTAGAATGTTGTATTATCGTGTTAAACGATGCCAAAGTATCAGATAATGAGGTTTGAACATTTGGAAGTAAGCACTGAAAGAAGTTTGGCATGGCTCTAAATGCTCGGTTTTACAGTTTTTTTTCTAATGTAAGAAGCCACCGACTCCAGTTGGTGACTTCCTTAGATTTGATAGATTAATATGATTAATATTAATGTGTGCATTTCGGTTATCTTTCACGGATTCCACTGTACTTTGCAATTGTTGTGATGTGAGATATGAGACTGTGTTTCATTTTGTGTTTACAATATGCGGCACGGTGGGCAAAGTGGTTAGCGCGCAGACCTCACAGCTAGGAGACCAGGGTTCAATTCCACCCTCGGCCATCTCTGTGTGGAGTTTGCATGTTCTCCCCGTGCATGTGTGGGTTTTCTCCGGGTACTCCGGTTTCCTCCCACATTCCAAAAACATGTTAGGTTAATTAGCCACTCCAAATTGTCCATAGGTATGAATGTGAGTGTGAATGGTTGTTTGTCTATATGTACCCTGTGATTGGCTGGCGACCAGTCCAGGGTGTACCCCGCCTCTCCCTCTCGCCCAAAGACAGCTGGGATAGGCTCCAGCACCCCCCCCCCCCTCAGTGTGTACATATTTGTCTTGTACGGTTGTGTTGTCAGTTAATCCAAATTCTTTACGGTCTGTGTTTCTGCAGCAACGCTATCTATCCATCTCGGCCTGATGTTCCAAACGTGTCCTATCTTGAATGTCCGCAATTTTTCCTTGCTTCCACTTGATGACATCTTCTGTTGGAAGCCGGGAGAAAAAAAAAAAAAAAAAAACTTCATCCCATCCATCATCTTTGTGTCTCTTTCAGTGGAGGTGAAACCAGGCATAACCAGAGGATGTGGGACAGACAGCCGTGAAATGGAGGAGCGTTAAAACATCCGTGTGTGTGTGTGTGTGTGTGTGTGCTTGCGTGTGCAAGGACATACAAGCAGTGTGCAGTTTTGCCTGTTTTTTTTTTCTACACGCCACCCAAAGCATCTTTTGAAATGCGAGCCCCCCCCCCCTAAAAAAAAAAGTCAACCCACAGATTGTTTCATAGCAGCCAGCATGTTTACATCTGGCCTTGTCACGGTGCCTCCTTGATTTCCGCCCGTGGGACCGACTCTGAACCACCATAGGGGTGGTGTGCTGTTTCCTCATCGTGACCTACCCTACTAAAGCAACCATCCATCCATTTTCTATTCTTATTCAATCACATCCATTCAAGTGTAGCTCCATCTCATCACATTTGTAATGTGTGAACGCTGTCTATTCAGCGCAATCACTGACAATGTCTTATCAGTGAAACTGCATCCAATCATCAAGTCCGGTCCAGATTTTCAGCAGTTAAACCGGTTGAGGCTCATAAGAAAGATCCCTAGTCACTACAGTGGAACCTGCTTAAAGCAAAGTCGACATGTTGACATAAAACCTGGTAAAAAATCTTGTTGAGTCAGTTAAGAGCTATATTAGGCATCCGCTCTTCCGTCTGTGAATGACGCCTAGACTAGCGATGGAGCTTGACATCAAACCCGCCAAGACGCTAAAAAGGTAACTTCTATGAAAAAATTATGTCAACATGCATTGAGGTATAGTTAATTGCATTACTATCGAACAACACTTAGCTACTTACACAGTATTAAAACAGTATTGAAGCATCACAATAAAACCATATGATTCGATTAATATAATTAATATGATATCGATTAATCTAGAAAATAGTTTTTCGATGCATCGATTAATCCCTAAAAGTCCCTGAAAACATAAACCACATACACAGCTCTCACCTCCTATCCTAACCACCTTCTACAGAGGGACCATCGAGAGCCTGCTGACCAACTGCATCTCCGTCTGGTCTGGGAGCTGCAAGGCCTCGGACTGGACGTTACTGCAGAGAGTGGTGAGGACAGCAGAGAAGATCATCGGGACCCAGCTCCCCCCCATTAGGGAAATAGCAAACAGCCGGTGTGTATCTAGAGCCCATCGGATCTGCTCTAACCCCACACACCCCCAGCATGGACTGTTCTCTCGCCTGGCATCGGGGAGAAGGCTCTGCAGCATCCGCTGTAGGACGACCAGGTTCAGAGACAGCTACTTCCCCCTGGCCATCAGACTGCTGAATGCCAAATAAGCCCCTCTATCTTACTTACATTATTATTATTTATTTTAATTATTTAAATTATTTGGGCAATTTACTGTTCACGCTGCACTTTACATTATGTTGTTCATATTTGGTGTCTATTCTATCTATTTATTCTCCACATTATTATTATTATTATTTATTATTACTTATCTTCTTTTGTGTCTGTTATTATATGGGAGCCAGGCAACGACAATTCGTTGGCAATTTCACTACTGTGTTTTTGTGCAATGACAATAAAGGGAGTCTATCTATCTATATATCTATCTATCCATCTATCCATCTATCCATCTATCCATCTATCCATCTGAGTAGTGGTCTGGCGTTCGTGAACGATCGGATCAAAAGAACTAGTTCTTTTTTGCGAACGAATGAACCGGCCATAAAATACCCGTTCAGTCCGCCGTCTGTTTTGTTCATGACTGACATAGCACTAGCTGGTGAGCTGTTGAGTCGGAACGAATGTGAACATGAGTGAACGAACTGACTCAACACGACTGACCAGCTCTATACACAGAGCGAGATCACAGGCTAACGACCAATTGACCGAAATGAACGGCTCTTTTTACTGAACGAACTGGAATGATCCTGTTCACTGAAACGAACGGTTTTGCTTTCCGATTTAGCGGGTACAACCTACCTCAATCGGATTGGGGAAAGGAATATTCCACCCCTGGGAATCCCATTATATATTCATTCGGATTGGCACTTTTTCTTTGGGAATGAGGTGTATACAAAGGTTAAATTCTTTCCATTTGAGCTAATAACCCGAATGGAATTGGAATATTTGGGTCCATGTAAACGTGGCTAATGTAGACCTTTCGTTATTTATTATTATTTATTCTTCTATTTATTCTTTATTTATTCTTCTAATTTCTATATTTTGTACTGTCATAGTGTCTTGCACTGAAAATTCTACTATATGTAAAATGACAATAAAGGGCATTCTGATTATGAATCTGATATTGTCACTGTAGTCAAAACACACAAAGAAATTACTGTAAACGTTCGTAGGTTGTTCCTAACAATGTTCATCTGACTCGTTCCCTTTCTCTAGTGGGTCACTCCCCAATTTGGCGCTGATGCAAGCAGACTGTAACGACCCAAAACGGGGAAAAAATTCACAAATTTCCTAAATCCGGAAGAGCTGCCTTGTTAGGGCAGTGTGAAAGGTGCTACCAAGGTGCAACCAAAGAAACAGTCATTTCGCTTGGCTGAATCCGTTCCATGTTCACACCGACTTTGGGCCCCACTTCCCATCCTCTTCCTTTCCACAAATCGGGACAAATATGTGCATGGTAGTTAAACACTGAGCACACACTGACGTTCACGTTGTGCATTTTTCTGCTATTCAAGAAGCAAGGCTGCGTGTAACATGAGTACAAGAATCTGGTGGTAGACATAGTAAACCCCCCCCCCCCCCCAAATCACACACACACACATTCAGAGCGGTCAAACACTGCAGGACCGGTCCAGATGGGAGGCTGGGCTTGTTAGAAGGTGAGTGTGTGACAAAGTGAGGTCGGGTTATTTGAGCTGCTTCTTAGGCTTTGTGCAATCACACGGACTCATACGTTTGTGCACATTTGTGTGTGTGTGTGTGTGTGTGTGTGTGACTCACAGTAATTAGGCTGCAAAACCTTGGCCACCTTTACATCCTTTCCAGACAGGCAGCCGATATCTCAATTAAACACTCAGAAACCGGAGAGCGGAAAAACCAGAGGAGAAAAAGAGAGATAGAGAGACTAAAGAAATAACGGATAGCGGACAGAGATGTGTCGGAATGGGGGTACTAAAAGGCAGAAGAAGTAGAACCTCTAGGAGGTATGAGGGATGGGGAAACTTCAGGACAGAACACAGGACTAAAGGATTAAGCATGAAGAAGTAGGAACACAAGAACAAGGATAAATTGGAGGTATGGAGAATTTGAAGGAACTGAAGTGACGTATAGAAAGACAAAACAACTTGAAGGGGTACCAAGAAGTGGGGAACCAAAAGCAGTACTTTGTATGGAATTGAGTACTTTTGTCGTAAGCACAATGCAGGTGGTGCGTACCAAAGTGAATGCGTTACCTCACACTTGACTTAAACAGCACTTCGGTTTACATAAGTCGTGCGGGAGGGTGGCATTTTGTGCAAATGTGCACCATTTTCACTCAAGGATTGCATACCTTATGTGTAAGGATCGACTAATATAAATATCGAGCCGATATTTGCGTTCTTTATTTAAAACGGTATAGGCCGATACACGCGTGGGTTCGCCGATGTATTTTTCCGTCGCATGATTTACAGACAGGCATCCGCCGGGCAGCTTTGTGTTGCCGGAGGACCCTGTAGACCCACGCAGTCGAGGTACCCGTCCCACACTGCAAGAGCGGTGAATCACAAAGGTACATTTTCAACTTTTAATTAGTCTCTAACAAATATAATTTAGTTTGTGGGTCTGGAATATTTGTTATCATTTTCATTTTTTCATGTAAACCAGGGGTCTTAAACTCAATTTACCTGGGGGGCCACTGGAGCTAGGGTGTGGGTGAGACTGGGCCGCATCAGGTTTTCCAAAAAGAAAAAAAAGCATTTATTCAAAACAGAAAAATAAATAAACTTTGCTTTGGTTCCGATTTTCTACAATAAAAGCTCTGATAAAACATTCCACTGTTCTCAAATATCTTCATTTTTATTTTTCTAAGATGAAAAATAAATAAACAAATCAAGAATAAAGAAAATCAATCAATCAGTAATAAATAAATATAATAATAATAATAAAACGGCAAATAATAAAAACTTAAGAAACCACATATAGTTGGTGGGTAGACAAATTATTTTTTTCAGATTAAAATGAACAAAGCATTATTAGAGCCCTGTAGACATGACAAAACACGACTATAGTCACATTTATACTCTTTTTATTTACAACATATTGCGCAACTGCAGGGTCTTGAGACACATGCTAACTCGCAAACTAGAGAGCTAGCGACCTAAACGGTAGCCTTCAAGTTATTTCCTTTAAACTTAAATAGCCAAAAACTTACCACTTCCACACGGATAGGGAGGATAACTATTAACAGTTATTTAACCTTTAACATGAACATTAATCAAACGTAATCATTTTTTCTGGGTACATGATACCATACAGCATCCATATCAAACTTGCGCAGGCCGCACTAACATTAAACTTTCATATCAAGGCAGGGGCCTCAAACTAGTGTCCTGTGGGCCACATTTGGCCCGCGGGCCGCGTGTTTGAGACCACTGATGTACATTGAGGGAGCAAAAAGCAGTATCGGCCACAAATATCGGCTGAAGCAAAGGGTGATGGGAAAAAAATCGGCATCAGCCTGAAAAAACCATATCGGTCGATCCCTACTTATGTGTACCAGAATGTGCAAGCTAGCATCTAAATGACACGTATTGCACCAGTGAATTGCAGAGGCTAAATTCCTGCAAGTGTGAAGGTCACCTAATGAACGCAGATGCAAAGAACAGAGGAATTTGAAAGAAAGAACTGCATAGAACTGTAGAAAGATATAGAGGGGGGGACACGGGGAAAAAACAGAAAGACTCAAGCATGGCGGTCTGGAAGGACAAAGGACTGGACGATAGCGGAATAGCGCCGATGCTAGACTGCAACCCGATCCCACATGTTGGTTTTAGTCCAGTGGACAGCTGCAGTCTCGCTTGGGACAAAGTCAGATGGAAAGAAGATAAAGTGGATGTGCTACTGCAACGTAAGAGTTTTGCGTGGGACAGATCGTACTGGAGCGGGTCAATACGGATCCGTCCTAATCTGCTGGTGGGATTAATGGATGAATTGTGACATAAAACCACGCAGTGTTACACTGAGCTCTTGTCTGCGGGTCTGATGAGCTCAAATCCCTGACAAGCTCTTTTTTTTTTTTTTTTCAACATGCAGCACCTCCGAAATCCAGCGGCAATTCAAACCACATGTCAGATGTTCGAGCCCGTGTCCTAAATCACTACGAATCATCGCACGACTCGCTTGTACGCTTTTGCACAAGGACCTCAACACACATGTACGCACGCCAAACAGCTTCCTTCCTTTTTCCGCACGACTTCCCATCCCTGTTCCAGACACGCTCCCATTGTCAGCACATCTGGTTCAAACTATTGTGAGGTGTACATTTTCAATCACTCATCTTCTACCAGGCGGCCATATTTCCATCCTCACTTGCAAAAGCGACACACTTCCAACAAAAACCTTCCATAAAAAAAACGAAGTGGACATTTCATAGCCAATGAGATACGAAACTGAGATAATATTGACAAGAATGAAACGGCGGTTGGAGAAAACGGAGAAAAGAGAAACGACTGGTCAGACTGAGCAATAAATACCGAAAAGGCAAACAAGGAAAAAGGAGGCAAGGGGACAGGACGCCTGAAAGGCTCTCAAACCCTTCCTCTGTGTACTTCATTGCATATGCAGATTACTCCAGCTATGATAACAAGGCGAGCAACACTAAATGGAGACGTTTGCTTTTGATACCCAGAATGGATTGCAAGAGAGGGGTCATCTTTGAAGGTTAACCTTTCCGGCCGCCATTTCAAACGCGGCAACTCTAAATTAAGACTAAGAATTTTATTACACCGGCTCGCTGTTTGATGTGATGGGAAAGAGGCCATTGTGAACTTTAAAAAGGGTGGAAAGACTGCAGTGTGTTCGTGCTTCAAGTACTTCAGCTCTATTTTCTGTATCTTATGAAATAACATGTTTGCATATAAAATGGTTTATTTTTTCATGTCTATAATCATGAGAGGCAATATTGCTTCTGAATGCAGCAGCAAGAGAGCTTTATTAACCAAAGTAGCTGCTATTGTTTATTCATTCATTCATTCATTTTCTACAGCTTATCCTCACGAGGGTCGTAGAGGTGCTGGAGCCTATCCCAGCTGTCTTCGGGCGAGAGGCGGGGTACACCCTGGACTGGTGGCCAGCCAATCACAGGGCACATATAGACAAACAACCATTCACACTCACATTCATACCTGTGGACAATCTGGAGTCGGTAATTAACCTAGCATGGATGTTTTTCGAGTGCGGGAGGAAACCCACACATAGAAGGGGACAACAGGCAAACACAGAGATGCCTAAGCGGAGATTCGAACACAGTTCTTCCCCATCTCCTGACTGTGTGACCAACATGCTAACACTCATCCACCATGTGGCCCAAACTGGATTAATATAGATTTTAAAGGAATTATATTATAGTCATGTTATATTATATTAAATTCCTAATGTGAGAGGCGGGGTACACCCTGGACTGACTGGTGGCCAGCCAATCACAGGGCACATATAGACAAACAACCATTCACACTCACATTCATACCTATGGACAATTTGGAGTGGCCAATTAACCTAGCATGTTTTTGGAATGTGGGAGGAAACAGGAGTACCCGGAGAAAACCCACGCATGCACGGGGAGAACATGCAAACTCCACACAGAGATGGCCGAGTGTGGAATTGAACTCCTAGCTCAGAGGCCTGTGTGCTAACCACTACGCCGCAGTGCAGCTAGCTGCTATAGTAATGTATAAGTTATTATTACAAACATCCATCCATCCATTAGAGTCGGGGGGTATGCTGGAGCCTATTCCAGGTGACTTCGGGCGAGAGGCGGGGTACACCCTGGACTGGTCGCCAGCCAATCCCAGGGCACATATAGACAAACAACCATTCACACTCACATTCATACCTATGGACAATTTTGGAGTGGTCAATGAACCTAATATTGACGCCCCCCCAGGTCCTCACATACACCTAAGCTGCCCTGCTGCCTGCTGAAGCCTAAACCCACAAATGCACGTGTGAACATGTCATGCCACTGGCAGCTATGTCGTTAAGCTTGATGAGGACAGTAGCCATTGAAGACAAACACGGTGCAGACACATTGATTAAAGACGTCTGCATGATGATGACATCACTGCAGGCATACCAAACATGACGCAATCGAACACAAACACGGCTGGCGTGGACACAAAAACAAAATGATTGTGGTGTCATTTCTTAGGCGCAGCGCCACAAGCTTCTAAGAGACAATAAAAGAGTCCTATTCAAAATGTGTTGTCGTAGAATTTGACAATAAACAATAACAATAACAATAAGCGCACGTTTGGCCTCCACTCACCGATGATGATGAGGGTGACGTTGACGTTGACGCTGCCAAAGCCGTTGATGGCCTTGCAGACGTATGTGCCGGCGTCGCCCGCCTCCACGTCTTTGATGCGTAGGCCGTGCTGCAGCACCCGGAAGCGCGTCCAGCCACTGTGGATGTTGCGGTTGTCTTTGGTCCACATGAGGAGCGGCGGCGGGTCGCTCTCCACGGGGCAGGGCAGCGTCATGGTCCGACCCAGGCGGGCACTCTGACGGTGGGCCACTGCTTCAGAAACCCTGGGCGGACCTTGAGGAACAGCAGGGAGAGGTGAACATCATTTTAACTTACATACAATTTATGCTTATGTAATGAAGTCTTCATAATAAGCCTAGATCAGGGGTGTCCAAAGTCTGGCTCAGTGGACATTTGCGGGTCGAGGATTGTTTTCGATTGGTCCAATAAGAGAATGAAAGATGGATGGATAGATGAATAGATGGATGGCTCCTGTACAATAATAAATAATAACAATAATAATTATAATGTGGAGGCTAATGATGTGGATAATAAATGTATATTTAAGGCGAAACAACAAAATATGTATGAAAGGCCATAAGACGTTACGATAAAAAGTACTGAATGTTGAATTACACTGACAGACAATAGCTAGCTAGCTAGCTAGCTAGCTAGCCTGGCTCCTGTACAATAATAAATAATAACAATAATAATTATAATGTGGAGGATAATGATGTGGATAATAAATGTATATTTAAGGCGAAACGACAAAATATGTATGAAAGGCCGTAAGACGTTACGATAAAAAGTAGTGAATGTTGAATTACACTGACAGACAATAGCTAGCTAGCTAGCTAGCTAGCTAGCCTGGCTCCTGTACAATAATAAATAATAACAATAATAATTATAATGAGGAAGATAATGATGTGGATAATAAATGTATATTTAAGGCGAAACAACGTTACGATAAAAGACGTGACAATAAAAAGTAGTGAATGTTGAATTCCACTGACAGACAATTTGTGGGAAGACTTTGGGCACAAAGCAATGCCCACAAAGACATGCTTTGATGACTATGTGGTGGAGGAACTACAACTTAAACAGAGCACAGCCATCAGTGACCGTACAAAATTGCCAAAAATTCCCCACAGGCATAACCACGAGGCGTGACCTTGAGCGGCGAGTGAAACAGACGGTGTAGCGGGAGGACTGAAAGGCGATGATGCACGGAGGAAGGAGCACAAATGAGGAAAAGACGGCAGGGGAGGGAGTGTGGTGGAATTTAAGGGAGTGAGTGCGTGGCTGCAGAAGGGGATACGATACGTCAGAATGCGAAAGGGGAGCGGAGAGCGAGGCAAACAGGAAGACGAGAAAAAGGAAGCAGGGGAGTGGAGCGAGGTTCAGTGGCTTCTCATGACTCCTTGTGGGCTTCAACAATAGCCTCCATATTTAGCAGTGACACGCACAACGGACCTCTGTGGACACGCTGACATTGGACGCTATAAAAAGCGCCGGTTTGCAAATCCATCATTAAAATCTCAAAGCAACTCAGTGGACCTGAACTATTAACGAGCAAATAAATACATCCCTTTGGGACACTGATTTGTTGCGCTTTGTCCCGGTGGAGCTTCCATTTGAAAGACACTAAAGATAATAAGCCGTATTTTAACTGCAGGAGACATTAAACCAGGGGTCTCAAACTCAATTTACTTGGGAGCCACTGGAGCTCGGGTCTGGGTGAGACTGGGTCGCATCAGGTTTTCCAAAAAAAAACGCATTTATTAAAAACGAAAAAATTAAAAAAAAAACTTCACCTTGGTTCCAATTTTCTACAATAAAAGCTCTGATAAAACATTTCACTGTTCTCAAATATCTTACTTTTTATTTTTCTACACAAAATAAGATGAAAAATAAATAAACAAATCAAGAATAAAGAAAATCAATCAATCAGTAATAAATAAATATAATAATAATAATAAAACAGCAAATAATAAAAACCAACCACATATAGTTGGTGGGTAGACGAATGATTTTTTTCAGATTAAAATGAACAAAGCATTATTAGAGCCCTGTAGACATGACAAAACACGACTATAGTCACATTTATACTCTTTTTATTTACAACATATTGCGCAACTGCAGGGTCTTGAGACACATGCTAACTCGCAAACTAGAGAGCTAGCGACCTAAACGGTAGCCTTCAAGTTATTTCCTTTAAAAATAAATAGCCAAAAACGTACCACTTCCACACGGATAGGGAGGATAACTATTAACAGTTATTTAACCTTTAACATGAACATTAATCAAACGTAATCATTTTTTCTGGGTACATGATACCATACAGCATCCATATCAAACTTGCGCGGGCCGCACTAACATTAAACTTTCATATCAAGGCGGGGGCCTCAAACTAGTGTCCTGCGGGCCACATTTGGCCCGCGGGCCGCATGTTTGAGACCCCTGCGTCACAAAGAAAGTTATGCTTTCATTTGTTTGTGCAAAATTCAATATGTTGACTCAGTATGTTAGTACTGATTTTCTTGTCCTTTGTATAATATCCATCCATCCATTTTCTATGCCACTTATCCTCAGTAGGGTCGCGGGTATGCTGGAGCCTATCCCAGCTGTCTTTGTCGATGAGTTCCATTTCCTGTTCACGTGTCGTCATGACTAAGGATCGACTGATACATCGGCCGGCCGATATATCGAGTCTATATTTGCGTTCTTGACTTGAATCGATACGCGTGTGGGTTCGCCGCATGATTTTCAGACAGGCATCCGCCGGGCAGCTTTGTGTTGCGGGAGGACCCTGCAACACACGCAGTCGCGGTACCCCTCCCACACTGCAACAGTGGGGAATCACAACGAAGGTACGTTTTCAACTTTTAATTAGCCTCTAATAGTTAAACGTAGTTGAAATATTGGGGCGGCACAGTGGTCTAGTGGTTAGCACGCAGACCTCACAGCTAGGAGACCTGGGTTCAATTCCACCCTTGGCCATTTCTGTGTGGAGATTGCATTTTCTCCCTGTGCATGCCAAAAACATGCTAGGTTAATTGGCGACTCCAAATTGTCCACCACCATTGGCTCATCGTGCATTGTTTGAGGGTCTTACTCAATCCATTTCATAGTTTGATTCCACATACTGAAATACACATACTTTTTAACTATATTGACAGTTACTATGGTACCCATTATGTCATTGTATGGTCATATCATGCATTAAATAAAATAAAAAAAAACCTAAACTGTATTATGGAAAGCAGGAAGTGAACAAATGTAACAGTTACTGATTGTAAAAGTACCAGATGGAGGGGTAGGAATTAATAAGCTTTGCTTCTTCCTACTCCTTTTGGACATGTGGAACTGTGAACTGATTATGTGATGCATTCAATTGTAATCTGATGCATGTTTAAATGAAATTAAACCATTACCATTACATTTCAATAAATATTTGTTTAAACTTGAGACCTGTAATATTTGTTATCATTGTCATTTTTTCATGTAAGTTGAGGGAGTATCGGCCACAAATATTGGCCATCGGCTAAGGGTGATGAAAAAAAATCGGAATCAGCATCAGCTCTAAAAAAAACCATATCGGTCGATTCCTAGTCATAACACTGACAAAGACACACAAAAAACACACTAGTTGTGTTTGTTGTTTTTTTCCCATTTGTAGAAGCATAAACAACATCATCAGTGGCATCCAGGTTCCAAAATAGGGAAGCATCAATAAAGTTGCACTAGAGTTAAAAAAAAAAAAAAAGTTTTCTTGAAGTGTTTGCTTTCACAGAAGGAGGTGGAGTCACTGATGGATGGCTGAAGGTGAAATGTGTGAAAAAGACATTAGTCACAGCCTCCTGGATTGGGGGGTGGGGGGTAGGTGAGGGGGGGGCTATAAAGTGCATGGATTTCTCATCAGAGGCCTCAGACTCTCTTTGTCACCCTTTTACACTCCCTGTGCTGCTCTTTTTGCAGTATTCCCTTTGCCAGTGTTTTCTTTCCTGCTTCCAACACATTGAAACATAATTCCACAAACAACCTCCATGCTTGGCCTTCCTGTGGAGCCTAGAAGACCCCCACTAACACTAACTCACCCCTGCCCCCTCACCACCACCAATGAGACCTGTTCCTCCACATCAGTCCCGTCACGCATATTCACACTCTTCTCTCCGCTTGAGTCGTATATCAACGCTTTATCTCTCCGCAGTGATTTACACACACACACACACACACCAGCTTCACAGGAGCCGGACCTCTCAGTGAACCGCTCACTTTGACAGCTAACCTCTGAGACGGCCTACACCGTGATGAAGAGAAGACCAACAACAACCTTCTCCCCGTTCTTCCTCTCTTCATCACACTCCAACCAACCTCCTCCTCCTCATGGGGCTTAAAAATAACTTTTATTATTCCTTTGGCTACAAAAGGCTGGTTTATTCCACAGAGTGCAGTTCTCCACCGAAACGCTGGGGGCGCTGTTTTCCAGTGAGCCAGTCTCCTTAGTTGCTGATGAACAATGGCAATTAAAAAGAGAAGGGGAGTATTGAAAGAGCTGGAATGAATTAGTCACTTTCATTGCAAATGTCTATTCAAAAACAAAGAGAAAGCCGTCACAAAGGTGAGCTGTCAGGAAATAACGTACAAAAACTCACCAATCAACACATAGAGGCGTTGATTTGTGATATGAATCACCTTGGTATTGCAGACGGAGTAAGGCTTCTTAGTTTTATGTTTGCGGCTGGTTTAGACATCGTCGAATCTCAGCGACATAAGCTTTTCAAATGATGTATTACATACACACATATGGGGCATTCTGTGTAATCATTACGGGGTTAAATATGATAACGGTAATGGTTTTATTTCATTTGAACATGCATCAGATTACAATTGAATGCATCACATAATCAGTTCACAGTTCCACATGTCCAAAAGGAGTAGGAAGAAGCAAAGCTTATTAAATCCTACCCCTCCATCTGGTACTTTTACAATTAGTGCAGTGAAAGTACAGTTAGTAAAAAAATTGTTCACTTCCTGCTTTCCTAATATAGTTTTAGTTTTTTTTTTTAAATAAATAAAAAATTAAAACCCTTAAACTATATTAGGAAAGCAGGAAGTGAACATTTTTTAAAACAAATTAAAAAAAAAAAAAAAATATATATATATATATATATATATATATAATTTTTTAAATAAATAAAAAAATAAAAAAAACTTAGACTATTTGAAAAGCAGGAAGTGAACATTTTTTTTTTAAATATATATATATATATATTTTAAATAAATTTTAAAAATAATATAGCATAAGGGGTTTTTAATTTTTTTTATTTAAAAAAATTATTTAAAAATATATACGTATATATTATTTATTTTAAAAAATTGTTCACTTTCTGCTTTCCTAATATAGTTAGATATAAGTTTCTTTTTTAAAGATTTTTTTTTGTCACATACCAAAGTAGGAGGTGATATGAGCATCCAATGCCATAATGGGTACCATAGTAAGTGTCAATATAGTGATATGTATAGCACATCATGACTGGTTCAAGACTCTTCATCCTTGTATTTAGCAAACATCAACTGCTTGTATTGTTTCTTGAATTGGCTCATCGTTGTGCATTGTTTGATTTCCTTACTCAATCCATTCCATAGTTTGATTCCACATACTGAAATTCTATGGCTAGCATAACGTAGTCCTAGCATAGAAGTGTTTCAAATGTACTTCTTCCCTGAGATCATATTTCTCCTCTCTTGTAGAGAAGTATTGGATGACATTTTTAGCTAATTGCTTATTTTTAGCCTTATGCATTATTTTAGCTGTTTGAAGATGAACTATATCAGCAAGTTGAAGTATTTGTGATTTTAGAAATAGGAATAAGGAGTTAGTAATATGTAAAATTAAAAATGTTGCCTGGACAGAACTGGCCACTTTGGCTAATAAAAAAGTCAACCAGCAACCTTCACAGTTCAGTGTTGGTTCCAAAGTATAGCTGGAGAATAAAAAGCTCCAGTCCATGTGTGGTACACCAGAGGGGCAGGAGAGGAGAAGAAGGGTTTTTACAACTTTGAGTCTGTTTAGTCCATTTGGCTTTCCTTTATTCATTTGCCACGTGACATCCTAGTTGTTTGTGCGACCGTAAAAAAAAACGCAAAAAACGTGTGTGCCCCGCCCCCTGTAGGCAGGTTTTTATAGCATATTGTGAAGACGGGAAAACACAATAGCAGACACGACCTTCCAGTTTGGAGCTCATTTTCTGTTTAATATAATTTATTTCCCATAAAGTAAACATGGGCCGTTTTTGGTATGAAGTCACTTTAATGTGCTTTCTTTGGTTCCTTCCAGACTTGGAAACTTAAGTGCCTTCTAGTGTCGGAACATACGGTGCTGTTTGTTTGGATCAGGGCCGCCGCTGCTGCTGCTGCTTTTCTCTGTGCAAAGTTGCCATAGATGGAAATAAAAATCAATCAAGAGGAGCAAAAGCTTCATTTTGTCAGCACCACTTGGCTTTCTTGACACGGAAAATGAGCTTGAGCTTCCCTACACGTCAGTCGATCCGTCTTTTAGATGGCGTGAATGTTCTTCTGGTGCTGAAATAACACCTGCTCAACGGCAGCTTGGAGACATTGCACTTGGGGAGGGTTCTGAAAAGGTCCAACACAAAACTGTTGTTGGCAGCAGGAAAGTGAGACGGGAGCGAGAAGAGAAGCCATGTTTGTCATAATAAAAGCTATTTACTAATTCTTAAAATCCCGCCACAGAGTCATTACTACTTACATAGTGGAAGGCAACCTTCACTAGCAGGATCGGCCGATCACCCATCCCCAAAATGAAGGGAATCAGGGCAGATCAATTCACCTTTTACTCTTCACAATAAGCTTTTTTTACACTAGTATGAAAATGGATGGATGACGGAAAATGGAAAAATGTGTCGCCAAAATTGCAATGAGCAAATGTATGAAATGTATGAAATATTCCAAGTGTGGTGTGAATGAATTATCTCAGTAATGAGACATGTAAGAAAAGGATGTAAGATTAAATAGGTTTGAGCTTTTTCCTACTCCATTTTGGACAGGTTGACTACATGATGGTAATGGTTTAATTTCATTTGAACATGCATCAGATTACAATTGAATGCATCCCATAATCAGTTCACAGTTCCACATGTCCAAAAGGAGTAGGAAGAAGCAAAGCTTATTAAATCCTACCCCTCCATCTGGTACTTTTACAATCACTAACTGTTACATTTGTTCACTTCCTGCTTTCCTAATATAGTTAAAGTATTTTTTGTCACGTACCAAAGTACTCGGTGATATGAGCATCCAATGCCATAATGGGTACCATAGTGCGTGTCAATATAGTGATATGTATAGCACATCATGACTGGTTCAAGACTCTTCATCCTTGTATTTAGCAAACATCAACTGCTTGTATTGTTTCTTGAATTGGCTCATCGTTGTGCATTGTTTGATTTCCTTACTCAATCCATTCCATAGTTTGATTCCACATACTGAAATGCTATGGCTAGCATAACGTAGTCCTAGCATAGAAGTGTTTCAAATGTACTTCTTCCCTGAGATCATATTTCTCCTCTCTTGTAGAGAAGTATTGGATGACATTTTTAGCTAATTGCTTATTTTTAGCCTTATGCATTATTTTAGCTGTTTGAAGATGAACTATATCAGCAAGTTGAAGTATTTGTCATTTTAGAAATAAGGAGTTAGTATGTTCTTTAATGTAACTTATTAAGCATGTCTGAAACAAAGAAACCATACCATACCTCTGATTTAGAAGGACAATACACATTTTATACACACACACACACACGAGACTGAACAACTGTTGCATTTGTCTACAAAAAAAGCCATCACTGGGAGTCTTTGTGGGACTGGAAAAATTGACAGCTACACATACACACGCACAAGCGCACACACATTAACCGCTGCTTGTTTCACCATTGTGACAGCTAACATCAGGCCTGAAGCCATAAGGGGTGAAGGGTCTGAGGGGAGGTTTAGGTGTATCATTGTCATTGTGCACCCATTCACTTAAACATACAACACTAATAGCTAACACAAAATCACACGCTGCGGTGGAATCTGCTGAGCAACATAAAAACAACCCCAGAGATTGTTACCTTGTTTTAATAAGACGTAGGAGTGGCTGCACGGTGGATGAGTGGCGTGCAGGCCTCACAGCTAGAAGACCCGAGTTCGATCTCTGTCTCATCTCTGTGTGGAGTTTGCATGCGTGGGTTTTCTCCAGGTAGTCCGGTTTCCTCCCACATTCCAAAAACATGCTAGGTAAATTAGCGACTCCAAATTGTCCATAGGTATGAATGTGAGTGTGAATGGTTGTTTGTCTATATGTGCCCTGTGATTGGCCGGCCACCAGTCCAGGGTGTACCCTGCCTCTCATCCAAAGACAGCTGGGATAGGCTCCAGCATACCCGCAACCCTAGTGAGGATAAGCGGTAGAAAATGAATGAATGAAGACGTAGGAGTCCACCTTCCCTGCCTTGTTCCACCTGCGGCCGACTATCAGATCTTTGCCTAACTTATTCCACTTTCAGCTCCACCCGTTCATCTCCTTGCCTACCAGTTTTCCATGTCAACCAAACAGCTTCACCAGTCTCCTTCTGTCACCTATGCCTTAGCATTAGCTGCTAGCCTACCTTGTTCCATCTCGTTCCACCTGTGTCTACCAATCAGTTCTCTGCCTACCATGTCCATGTCGGCCATCGGTGTTAATGCACTCATTATTCCACTTATAGAACCAATGCAGAGCGAACCCTCCTGTCATCCAGCCTGTGTTTCACGGAGAAGAGCAGACATGCAATCACGCATAAATCAATGCATATCAATTTATCAAGGACGTCATAATTGTCTGATTATGATTTCTCCATTACCGTGACAGTCCTACTTGCACCTGTAGCTTATCAGTTACTTACCAACCGTGTTCCATCTTTGTCCTTACTATCGACTACTTGCCTTACTAAACCCTCCCTGAGAGTTTAACTGTAACAACCAAGACTGCGTTCAGTGAGATCAGAGTGACCGTGACCTTTCACCACCACGTTCCAATCAGAGCATCCTTCAGCCGAGTGGACAAACACAAAATAGAAACAGGAGACCGAAAACAGAAGCAGAGAGCATGAAGTCCTCCAAAGCAACAAGAACCTGAGGCTGGTGTTGACCCAAAGCTTATAAAATGTTTACAGAAACCACATCAACGCTCGAGAATGCGCTGTAAAAACTGTTTTTTTTTTTTGGGGGGGGGGGGGGGGGGTGTACAAAATTAAAGATGGCGAGAAAAGAAGGTGGCATTGACTCTACACAACCACTGCAAACTACAAACACAGCAATACACCAAATATACAAATGTACAATTATTTATATTCAGATATAAATGTGTGTAAGTATGTAGTCAGCAGGTCTGAGGGGTGTTCCACTGTACTCTACGATGCTATGTTTTAGCATTTAGTACCCCCCCCCCAAGGTTTTTGGTATTGAAATATTTTGTTGATGTACATTTTATCAAATGTACCTCAGGTGCCTTTCCCGATAAAAGGCCACAGCGCCTGCACGTGAAACAAAGATGAAAGAAAGTCATCATCCCAAATGATGCTTCACTGGACGTGTGAGTTCCTCATTGTTTGGCTGCTTTTAGTCTTTGTGAGACGTTTAGAAGGTGGAGCTAAGCCAGAGATTAGGACAAGACACACGGAGATGAACAAATGCACTTAGTCACGGCTGAGGATTTATGTGGAATGTGGGAGGTGGGCATGGTGTGTGTGTGTGTGTGTGTGTGTGTTGGGTGCATGCATGGAATGTCGAACTCCCCACCCTGTGAAGCAGAAAGCACACACACACACACACACACACACACACACACAGGTGGAGCAGTAGGAGGAAACGGGAAGATGAAGGAGGAAAAAGATTTAATACTGAATCACCACGTACATCATCACAACCTTTCACGCTTTTTGCTCGATGTTTCACTTCGCTTTTTTTAATATGTCAGCCACTGTGGTGAAATAAGACATCACAACTTGGTCCAACTAACTCCAGACCAGATTGTTAGGTCAAAAAGTTTAAAATCCAACAGAACACAACACATTTCGCAACACTGGGAAACCTCAGATTTTAAAACTATGGCAACGGAGGATACTACGGGATACTCTTAGTATAAAAATTAAACATGGTGCAGCAATAGGGCATATAGCATGTAATGGTAATGGTTTTATTTCATTTGAACATGCATCAGATTACAATTGAGTGCATCCCATAATCAGTTCACAGTTCCACATGTCCAAAAGGAGTAGGAAGAAACAAAGCTTATTAAATCCTACCCCTCCATCTGGTACTTTTACAATCAGTAACTGTCACATACTGAAGTAGGAGGTGATATGAGCATCCAATGCCATAATGGGTACCATAGTAAGTGTCAATATAGTGATATGTATAGCACATCATGTATGTATGTGATGAGTTTGACCTAGATTGATGATCACCACAACTTCTTAATATTTATTTATTTACATATTTTTCTATTGTTTGTGTGGGCTCATCACAGACTTTATTGATCCACAAGGGAAATTGCTTGGTTGCAAAAAATACAATACAACTCATTCGCTTCCAAAGACGTATTTACAGGTAGTAGTCTTTAGTCTTTTAGTCTTTTATGGAGTTTTTTTGCGTTAGAGGCATAAAGAAGTGATGATGTAACTCTACAACAGAAGAGATCATTTGGTGCGTTTTTAAGATGCAAAAAGGGCCACAAGGTGGCAGAAGTGCATTTAATAAGAGCATGGTGTGCATCTTTGACATTTGAAATACATGCTCCGCAGCAACCAGGAAGAGAAAAGGCATCTCAACTGTCTTGCGTGGAGGAGGTTACATATTGAAGGGAAATTTTAGCGTGCACACAAAGAGTTTATTTATTCATTCATTTTCTACCGCTTATCCTCACGAGGGTCGCGGGGGTGCTGGAGCCTATCCCAGCTGTCTTCGGGCGAGAGGCGGGGTACACCCTGGACTGGTGGCCAGCCAATCACAGGGCACATATAGACAAACAACCATTCACACTCACATTCATACCTATGGACAATTTGGAGTGGCCAATTAACCTAGCATGTTTTTGGAATGTGGGAGGAAACCGGAGTACCCGGAGAAAACCCACGCATGCACGGGGAGAACATGCAAATTCCACACAGAGATGGCCGAGGGTGGAATTGAACCCTGGTCTCCTAGCTGTGAGGTCTACGCGCTAACCACTCGACCACCGTGCAGCCTGTGAGCTTTGTGTGGGAGGAAACCGGAGTACCCGGAGAAAACGGGGAGAACATGCAAACTCCACACAGAGATGGTTGAGGGTGGAATCGAACTTGGGTCTCTGAGCTGTGAGGCGTGCGTGCTAACCACTCGCCCACAGTTTATTTAATTAAAAGTTATTTTTTTAAATTCTGCTAATCATACCATGTTAAGACGTGGACACCGCTGCAGCATAAAAACCGTATGTACGAATCCATTTTCTCTTTATATTATTGGGTGCAGCTTATAAAGCTGTGCCTTGCATAGTACGCAAATTACAGTAATAGAATCTAGCTGTAGTCCTTCCTTTGTGTCTTAGTGTTATCTTCAATTAAGAGTGCCACTCTTTAACCGTGTTCTATCAACATGGCAGGCTGGCTAACAGCAAATATTGTCTTTGTCTCTAACAACAGCAGGTGGCGGGCCGAAATGTGTGCTTGTGTGTTTCTGTGTGTGTGTGTGTGTTATCACTTGTGTTAATGTGTAATGGCGTCTGCCTCCAGAAAGCTGATAAAAGATAGGTCGAGGACAGCGACACACACTTTAACGCAAATAAACACACAAGTGGCTACACTTGTTAACTATTTCATATCTTTTGACAAATTGTGCACAACCTTGCTTGGTGTTGACACATCAACACACGATGCGTACAATATTGAGATTGCATGTGTGGAGTTGGAACTCACCCACTGGCTGCCACACAAGCCGGCCCACCCGACACTGACAGAACTGGCACATTGACCTGACCCTGCGCATTCCACACACACACACACACACACACACACACACGGTACAACAACAACACCTGCTGTGTCTACATCAGAGTAGATTGCACCACAACGCAGCTTCTACCATAATAGTACTTAAAGTCAAAAGGAGTCTCATTTCATTTTCTACCGCTTTTCCTCACGAGGGTTACGAGGGGTGCTGGAGCCTATCCCAGCTGTCTTTGGGCGAGAGGCGGGGTACACCCTGGACTGGTGGCCAGCCAATCACAGGGCACATATAGACAAACAACCATTCACACTCACATTCATACCTATGGACAATTTGGAGTGGCCAATTAACCTAGCATGTTTTTGGAATGTGGGAGGAAACCGGAGTACCCGGAGAAAACCCACGCATGCACGGGGAGAACATGCAAATTCCACACAGAGATGGCCGAGGGTGGAATTGAACCCTGGTCTCCTAGCTGTGAGGTCTACGCGCTAACCACTCGACCACCGTGCAGCCTGTGAGCTTTGTGTGGGAGGAAACCGGAGTACCCGGAGAAAACGGGGAGAACATGCAAACTCCACACAGAGATGGTTGAGGGTGGAATCGAACTTGGGTCTCTGAGCTGTGAGGCGTGCGTGCTAACCACTCGCCCACAGTTTATTTAATTAAAAGTTATTTTTTTAAATTCTGCTAATCATACCATGTTAAGACGTGGACACCGCTGCAGCATAAAAACCGTATGTACGAATCCATTTTCTCTTTATATTATTGGGTGCAGCTTATAAAGCTGTGCCTTGCATAGTACGCAAATTACAGTAATAGAATCTAGCTGTAGTCCTTCCTTTGTGTCTTAGTGTTATCTTCAATTAAGAGTGCCACTCTTTAACCGTGTTCTATCAACATGGCAGGCTGGCTAACAGCAAATATTGTCTTTGTCTCTAACAACAGCAGGTGGCGGGCCGAAATGTGTGCTTGTGTGTTTCTGTGTGTGTGTGTGTGTTATCACTTGTGTTAATGTGTAATGGCGTCTGCCTCCAGAAAGCTGATAAAAGATAGGTCGAGGACAGCGACACACACTTTAACGCAAATAAACACACAAGTGGCTACACTTGTTAACTATTTCATATCTTTTGACAAATTGTGCACAACCTTGCTTGGTGTTGACACATCAACACACGATGCGTACAATATTGAGATTGCATGTGTGGAGTTGGAACTCACCCACTGGCTGCCACACAAGCCGGCCCACCCGACACTGACAGAACTGGCACATTGACCTGACCCTGCGCATTCCACACACACACACACACACACACACACACACGGTACAACAACAACACCTGCTGTGTCTACATCAGAGTAGATTGCACCACAACGCAGCTTCTACCATAATAGTACTTAAAGTCAAAAGGAGTCTCATTTCATTTTCTACCGCTTTTCCTCACGAGGGTTACGAGGGGTGCTGGAGCCTATCCCAGCTGTCTTTGGGCGAGAGGCGGGGTACACCCTGGACTGGTGGCCAGCCAATCACAGGGCACATATAGACAAACAACCATTCACACTCACATTCATACCTATGGACAATTTGGAGTGGCCAATTAACCTAGCATGTTTTTGGAATGTGGGAGGAAACCGGAATACCCGGAGTAAAAACCCACGCATGCACGGGGAGAACATGCAAACTCCACACAGAGATGGCCGAGGGTGGAATTGAACGCTGGTCTCCTAGCTGTGAGGTCTGCGCGCTAACCACTAGACCGCCATGCAGCCCAAAAGGAGTTTCATCATTTTGAAAAATAATGCAAGTGCCAGTTCCACTCCAGTTGTGTAAGTGGCGGTAATACACCTTCAAATGCCACCGGACTTGTTCTGGTTCTGCTGGGTCACTACCCAATTTGGCCCCAATACAAAGTAGCCTAAATCGACCAAATATGGAAATTTCATGATTGCATCTCCTCCTGTTTCCTTCACCTATAGCAGAGTGTACCTAATGTTGTGACCAGAGAGTGTACATGTCTGTGTTGGATTTGCCGAGACACGCGAGGAACAAAAGCTTCCGAGGTGTTGACTGATCGTGGACGTTGACACGCACAGACGAAATCAGTCATCACAGCGCTTTTACTTGTCGCTATGCGCCAATATCTCCGTCTGCACGTCTTCTTCTAGTGTTTCCTCTCATCGTGATGCAAACATCGAAGAATGTCTGAGACGGTCTTTGTTAAAGGGGACCTATTATGCTCATTTTCCGCCATTTATATTGAGTTGTGGAGTTCTATAGAGCAGCTACATACAATAACCCATACAGAAAGCTTTCTAGATCTTCCGGAATCTGCACCTATTCCAGCTGTATTATGTATATTTCCAAAATGGTTTATTTTAATTTATTCCACTCAGGGTTTACCACTCCGCTTGTACATTTATAAGTCACAAATATGGAAAAAACATAACAGGTCCCCTTTAAATCTGATGTATTATGTTGAGGGTGTCACACTTTTGGACACCCTGGACATGTCAAATCTGGATATGAATGCCTTTTATGTGTTATCTGCAGCCAAATAATACCCATATAACAGTCAAAATATTAACATACAGTAACTACCGGTAGCTAAATGCAATGCTGTTACTGTACACACCGTTGCAAACAATATCAATTAATGATCGACCGTTACATCGGCCGGACGATATTTGCGTTTTTTTCTTGTATCGGTATCGGCCGATACGCGCGTGGGTTCGCCGATGTATTTTTCCACCGCATGATTTACAGTCTGTAGGAGCAGTCATCAAATCGGTGCTAGATAAATTTAAACTACATCAGAAATGTTTTGCACACGGTTGAATATTTATTCCTTTAAAAGTTGATAATTATAGGTTATCACATGGTTTGTCTGGTGCCATGTATCATACTGATACTGACACTTGGGGGCATGATACTGGGCCTGATACCAGACAAACCATGTGATGATCTTATTATCACATACTATTTAATCATGAGCTTATTATCACGTACTATTTCATCAAAAGACCATTTTGTTTCCAGAAAATGTTCAGTTTATTCCATGTATTATATCTAAACAGTGTAAACACAATAATTGCAAAAATATTTCAACAATAATATTTTATCAACAGTCTTATCTTATCAATGTCTGACAATTAAAGTTCCATTAATCAAGTTTGGGCAGCAAAACAAACGTTGTGTGTTCACGCTCGTGCGCTGTTCTCTGATTGGTTGTTTCACGGGCACGATACCAGAGCAGCGCGCTCTGAGTGGACAGCTACGGGGCTGATACTGGACATGGTTAAAGTCTATATTTTATCAGTATCACTGCCCTGGGCTTTGACACAGTATCATTTTCGGCCTTTTCCCGTATCATTCATGGGCGCTTTCTAGGGTACAGGGACAATTAATACTGTACTATGTGATAATTATAGGTTATCACATGGTTTGTCTGGTATCAGGTATCATGCCCCCAAGTGTCAGTATCAGCCCGAGACTGAACTGTGTTCAGTGTTTACATTTCAATAAATATTTCTTTAAACATGAGACCTGTAATATTTGTTATCATGGACATTTTTTCATGTAAATTGAGGGATCAAAAGCAGTATCGGCAACAAATATCGCCCCGAGCAAAATCGGCCATCGGCTAAGGGTGATGGAAAAAAATCGGTATCGGCATCGGCCCCCCAAAAAAACATGTCAGTCGATCCCTAATATCAGTCCATAACAGTGGCGTCATGGAGTGTGACTAGGAGGTAAATCTACATAAACACGGCTCATATGAAATGAAATGATGAAAATGATACAGCACTCTACAAGAAGCAATGAAGTCTGTAAAATTAAATAATTCAAAATAAAAAAATAAATAAATTGTTAACTATAATGATGAAAATGGTAATATTAATGATGATTATAATGATGGTAATAATGATAAAGATTATAACAATAATAATGATAATGCGGCACGGTGGTCTAGTGGTTAGCGCGCAGACCTCACAGCTAGGACACCAGGGTTCAATTCCACCCTCGGCCATCTCTGTGTGGAGTTTGCATGTTCTCCCCGTGCATGCGTGGGTTTTCTCCGGGTACTCCGGTTTCCTCCCACATTCCAAAAAAAACATGTTAGGTTAATTAGCGACTCCAAATTGTCCATAGGTATGAATGTGAGTGTGAATGGTTGTTTGTCTATATGTGCCCTGTGATTGGCTGGCCACCAGTCCAGGGTGTACCCTGCCTCTCGCCCCAAGAAGACAGCTGGGATAGGCTCCAGCACCCCTTGTGAGGAAAAGCGGTAGAAAATGAATGAATGATAATGATAATAATGATAATAAAATGATAATAAATAATAATGATAATAATAATAATAATATTACAATGATAATAATAACAGGGGAAAACAACATCCAACATCTTGCAAAAAAGGGGTAGGCATTTATAAGCTTTTGCGTCAGCCTACTCCTAGTTGAATACAAATGTAAATAATGGAAAGTTATATTTTGATTGATGTAAGAAATGCACTGTAATGTTTCATATATTTGCCCAAATAAAGGGAAAAAAAAATATGTATGGTACAATCGGAGAAAAAAAACAAAAAAATGCTTTTCTCAGTATAGCCGTCACTATCTCCCACCCCGCATCCTTACTCCACAGCCACTAAAAGTGGCAGCAAACAACAATTAAATCCACAAAGCAGCACATAAGTGGCTCTGGTGATTACGTGGACAACAATGGGTCTGTTGTGGCCCACTGTGATAACGCCGCCAACACAACAGAGGGATTACGTGCACTGAGCTGACCGGTGTGATGGGGAATAATTAACACAGCTAAACCACTCCTCGGTGGTTCGCTGCGTCCAACACTTGTGTCTTTCTGCCATTCAAGCCATGAATGGAGGAAGCATCGTCTTGTTTCGGCTGCCTGTGAGGTCCGAGCGACGCACGCAAAGTCTCCAGACAGAACAACTTCTGGCAGCAACACAGCACAAATTCCACTTTGTTGTCAAACAATGCTGATTTTAGTCCACTTGAAAAGCTTTGCTGCTCAACCACCTCATAATGGAGCCCCCCCCCCCCCAGGGAAGGACAACACATGTATGCTACAAATAAATTACTTTTCCTTGTTAATTAACCAAATAAAAGAGCATGGTTATACTGAGCCGTTTACCAAATATGGGATGAAATTTAGGCTTTCCAAATATTTTTCCAGGTGACCTTTCAACCAAAACAACCAAACATCGAGGAAATGATTAATTTGATCTTGCAGCACCAAAAAGAAAAAAAAAACACGCATTAAAATGAAATACTTTACTAAAAGACAGACAACTCTCTGCAGTGCAAACGGCGCCTTGAGAGTTGACGTCTCGCTGGGGGCTCACCCACCCCCACATCTCTCACACTGCTCTCACATTCCCCCAGCGGTGTGGATTCCACATCAGCAGCTGGCACTGGAGGGGTAGGGATGGCGTTGTGGGAGGGGGGGGGTTGGTTTGCACATTTCAGCCATGTTTTGCCACAACAATGACAGACAGGCTTCTAATTCTGTCTGCCATATTTCGTATTTTCCTTGAGGTTTTCTTTTTACTGGAACAACCACAACTTAACAGTGAGGCGACCAACACTGAAAGTTAAAAAAGGACAACGAGCACATGTGGACAAATGTATTGGGACGCAGCTCTTAATCGATGAATGCGGAATAAGAAGTCGGCTCAATGCCATGTTGGGCTGCTGGTCATTTTCATCCTGCAACTTGTTCATTCAAGAGAAATAAATGTGCAGGAATTGGCTAGTTTTGGTATTGATTATGTTGACAACAGCCAGCTAGTCCGAGGGGGGGGGGGGGTCAACGTGTTAAACGATGCCAAATTTTCCGATAATGAGGTTTATGCATTTGGAAGTGAGCCCTGAAAGAAGTCTGGGATGGCTCTCAGAGCTCAGTTTCTGAGTTTTTTCTAACACCGGCTCACTGTGACGAATTCCTTATATGGGCCTGTCGAAGTACAAGCTGAACGGGACCAATCACAGATGAGTGGGCGTGCCCCAAGGCAGGCCCTGGGTGGAATAAATTAAAATTGGCTGTTTTGGAAATCCAAGTAAATACAGCTGGAATAGGTGCAGATTCTTGAAGCTCTAGAAAGCCCCCTTTACCTGCCCACATGCAAAACTTTAAATTATTAAAAGTTACTAAAAAAAATTACTCATTCCTTTTCTACCGCTTTTTCCTCACGAGGGTCGCGGGAGTGCTGGAGCCTATCCCAGCTGTCTTGGGGCGAGAGGCGGGGTACACTCTGGACTGGTGGCCAGCCAATCACAGGGCACATATAGACAAACAACCATTCACACTCACATTCACACCTATGGACAATTTGGAGTGGCCAATTAACCTAGCATGTCCACACAGAGATGGACGAGGGTGGAATTGAACCCTGGTCTCCTAGCTGTGAGGTCTGCGCGCTAACCACTAGACCGCCGTGCTGCCCTTATTCAAAATTTAAATTATTTGTACAAATTACTGTTTACGCTGTACATTGTTGTTCATATTTGATGTCTATTTATTCTCCACATTATTATTATTATTTATTATTACATGGGAGCCAGGCAACGACATTTCGTTGGCAATTTCACTGCTGTGTTATTGTGCAATGACAATAAAGGAAGTCTATCTATCTATCTGAGCGGGTTATTGTGTGGAGCTGCTCTACAGGAGTCCACAACTCAATACAAAGGGTCCCCTTTAATTCTTTATCTTAGCAAGACATTTTAAACAATTGTATGCTTACAACTAGGTGGCACGGCGGTCGAGTGGTTAGCGCGCAGACCTCACAGCTAGGAGACCAGGGTTCAATTCCACCCTCGGCCATCTCTGTGTGGAGTTTGCATGTTCTCCCCGTGCATGCGTGGGTTTTCTCCGGGTACTCCGGTTTCCTCCCACATTCCAAAAACATGCTAGGTTGATTGGCGACTCCAAATTGTCCATAGGTATGAATGGGAGTGTGAATGGTTGTTTGTCTATATGTGCCCTGTGATTGGCTGGCCACCAGCCTCTCGCCCCAAGACAGCTGGGATAGGCTCCAGCACCCCCGCTACCCTCGTGAGGAAAAAGCGGTAGAAAACGAATGAATGAATAAACGCTTCCAACTTGGATTGGAGGAGTTTGGTGTAGAAGAACCAGAACAGGTCCCACAATCAGAAAGTAGTTCCAGAAGAGTATGAGCGCTTATAGCTTAGTTACCTTCTGACATTTCTCCACCACGAGCGGCAACAAAACATTTCAATGAGAAGACAGAATAAAAGATTTAAAAATACAATATACAAACACGGGATACATAGACTGTAAAACCGCATGCTAACAACACAGCATTATGGCGGCGGCTATTTTGGTCAAACCACTGTGTTGTCCAGTGGGGGTCCTGATGTGTTGTTACTGTCTCCTCCTGAGAAGGCGTGTGCTGTGTCACTCACACACACACACACACACACTCGCTGACCTCTCCCTAATGCACTGGCCGACCTCCGACCTCCAGAGCTGTGACGCTGACCAAACATACACCAACCCCACAGAGAGAAGGAGGCATCCATTTAATGCTGCACTGCAGTGGCCATAGAGGGCTGCCTTCACTTACACTTTCCACAATATGTAAAATTTGAACTTTTTGGAAAGTGTATGATTAGTGTATGATCCCATTACAGCTGGCATAAATATAATGCCACATTTCAGAAAAAGATCATAGCAACTGTAAAATCTTCTGGGGCTGTTTTGCTGCCTCAAGACCGAGAAGACTTGTTGTGATAAATGGAACCATGAACGTTCTAAAGGAGAACTGTAACTGTAGCTTATATAGAAAGTTATTGTTTCATGTTGTATTTACAATTTATTATTTGTATTATTATTTTGGCGGTCGAGTGGTTATCGCGCAGACCTCACAGCTAGGAGACCAGGGTTCAATTCCACCCTCGGCCATCTCTGTGTGGAGTTTGCATGTTCTCCCCGTGCATGCGTGGGTTTTCTCCGGGTACTCCGGTTTCCTCCCACATTCCAAAAACATGCTAGGTTAATTGGCGACTCCAAATTGTCCATAGGTATGAATGTGAGTGTGAATGGTTGTTTGTCTATATGTGCCCTGTGATTGGCTGGCCACCAGTCCAGGGTGTACCCCGCCTCTTGCCCGAAGACAGCTGGGATAGGCTCCAGCACCCCCGCGACCCTCGTGAGGAAAAAGCGGGAGAAAATGAATGAATGAATTATTATTTTGATTGGAAACCATCACAGTTAATTGGTTCCTAACTCAACAGTGATAAGTGAATTTCCATTAAAGTAGGATTCAATATTAATAAACAAAATATTTTCATAGTTAGAGCATAGAAAACCTGTTTACGACTTCCTAAATCAGTTTTTTTTACCATTATTAGAGCCCTGTAGACATTAAATAACACCCCTACAGTCACCTTTACACACCTGTTATTCTTCATTTAAGCCACATCATAGCATATACAGTAGCAAGATACCAGGCTAATCTCCAATTCATATGTTGAATGAAAGAAAGTGCTTCAAACGCAGAAGGGAAGGAGGACAGGGTAAGAAGCCAAAAATGTACCACTTCCACACAGAATGGGAGGTAAGTGTTCTTTCACTCTGTCGTGTCACACATAACACGGCTAACTCCATGGAGTTAGCTACATATGACACATTTTGTGATAAGCTAACCACAAAATAACAATCATTTAGAGCAAATAGAGCCTAACAAGGGACTGTGGGAATTTTGATGGGCTTCTTCCACACCAAACACCTCTAAAGATGTATCTGAGCACTGGGAACAGGTAAGGGTTCTCTGTGTCTCGATACTTTTGTCCATATAACATATTTCTGTATACATATACTGAGAATAGAAGAGGCTTTATTGTCATTGCACAGCTTGATGTGACGAAATTGCAGGGGTTACTCCACGGCAGTGCACACAGCAAAGCAACCATTCCTCACCAAAGATCTTATCTCCTCACATCCAGGTGACACCTCAAACCCCCTGAGACAACATCCAGACCACCATGCCGCTGCTGATGGCCCCACCATTAGTCGGCTCAAAGCAAACGTTGACTTTATCTAAATGTGGGCTAATAGCCTCTAACAACAACAATGTCTGTAAAACTACAATATACCGACAGCGGAGGTGACCTGAACCCAAGCTGCTAGGGTTATTACTCCCCATAGAAAACGACAATCAGTGCCATACTGTGTTGAATATTTTAAATGGACAATGTTCATGCAGCGAAGAATGATACTATTCTGGTTTAATTGGGAGTATGCCAGGACGCTGGGTGACGTCACCAGACACAATTTTTAATAACTAAAGAAACTACGTTAATTGCAATTCAACACAATCGATCATCTTTAATGCACAAATCTAACACAAATACTTGTAAAAAAAAAATTGTGGAGCAAAAAAATGGTGAACTTTGACCATTAAAAGAATATTTAATCACTCAAAATCAAACAACAACAAAAAAAATAAATAAATTTAAAAAGCCATAGCATTTCAGTATGTGGAATCAAACTATGGAATGGATTGAGTAAGGAAATCAAACAATGCACAACGATGAGCCAATTCAAGAAACAATACAAGCAGTTGATGTTTGCTAAATACAAGGATGAAGAGTCTTGAACCAGTCATGATGTGCTATATATATCACTATATTGACACGCACTATGGTACCCATTATGGCATTGGATGCTCATATCACCTCCTACTTTGGTATGTGACAAAAAAAAATCCTAAAAAAAAAACTATATTAGGAAAGCAGGAAGTGAACAAATGTTTTAAAATAAATAATATATATATATATATTTTAAATAAAGTAAAAAATAAATAAATTAAAAAAAAATTAAAAACCCTTAAACTATATTAGGAAAGCAGGAAGTGAACAAATTTTTAAAAATAAATAATATATATATATTTTTTTTAAATAAATAAAAAAAAATTAAATGAATTTTTTTTTTAAAACCTTAAACTATATTAGGAAAGCAGGAAGTGAACAAATGTAACAGTTACTGATTGTAAAAGTACCAGATGGAGGGGTAGGATTTAATAAGCTTTGCTTCTTCCTACTCCTTTTGGACATGTGGAACTGTGAACTGATTATGTGATGCATTCAATTGTAATCTGATGCATGTTCAAATGAAATTAAACCATTACCGTTATCATATTTAACCCCGTAATGATTACACAGAATGCCCATTAATGGCACAAACCTAGAAAAATACCCCTTGGATGAAGTCACTCCTACTCAATGCTTAACATATTAGCACACGTTGTTGTCATCACATGAGCTTATCCACTCAATATTGCATCGAACCACTAATAATTTCAATTTTAATTATTAAAATTGTAAAGCTGGCAGATATTCTATCAAGCTATCCAAATGTTGGCGATAATATTCTGTCCAGTGATTGCAATTCAACATAAACAAATTAAATCCCAGCCATTTTTCAAAAGCCGTCCTTCTCGGTGTCGGCCATTTTGGATGATTTTGACTGTAACAGATACTAAGTGTTCAGCAATGGAGGCTTACATTTGAGACACGGCTATAAAAATGAATAGGGCTCTTGCATTGACAAAAAACAATCATCTGAACAAATATAGGAAGATGTCTAGGTCTGGTAGAGAGATGACAAGGGACTGATTTTACTAGCATCGTATAGATACACTGGCACTGAGGACATTTGGACTGCAGCTGTGGCGGTCCAAAGGACAGCAGGCCAACATTTGGTCTTTACATTAGGACTTAACAAGAGGAACTTTAGGAGTCATTTATTTAGGCCTTTTGAAGTTCGCTGCTGTTTGTCCATTGCTCTAGCATCAACAAACATGCTTCCCGCGCTTATTTGGCTTTTTTCCTAAGCTGGTTAACTTCTTTTTACACTTTTGTGATAATTAAGAATTAAGAAACAAGATGTTTGAGGCGCAACTGTGAAGCAAATCACCTTTTAGGATGTTTAAAATGGAGTTATAATGTTTTTACTTTGCACTATTAAGAGTGCCCGACTTACTTTTACACTTGTATGGCAGATAGGAGCATCAAAAAGTGACGCAAAACATTGCCTGTACAGCTAGTAAAGGTTTTTCCATAGTCATAGTTTATGTCCTAGGAGAAATATCCTAATCTTGAAACTGATTTCTAACTGTTTAGGTAATACATTGATGAGGATTTGCGTTTAAATAATTTTGAACACACTTTTGTCACGTGTGTGCTGATGGGTGCGAATGAGCACCTTGATGACTTGTGCAGCTGTTTGACTTCTCTTCCTGTTAAAAAAAAAAAAAAAAAAAAACACACACCACACCAGCCTGCGCCCACCCCCCATATAAGCCCCATAAGCCACATCAACCACAGTGTGCTGTGTGGGCTCCTCCTCCTCCTCCTCCACCTTCTCCATTACCTCTCACAGTTAGCGTTAGCGTGCTAATTACATTCCTCAGTGAACTGAAGCTGCAGAGTCATAGTTGACACTTTTCTCCAGGTATCAGTAATGTTACATTGATGAGACCAGGAAGTACGCTGTCAATGCTAACGTGTGAGTCTTTTCTACTTTATTTAGATTTTTGTATTTTCTATTATTATGTCTGCAATATATGGTAACGCAAATGTAAAAGTGACTATAGGGATGTTATTTTATGTCTACATGGCTCTAATAATGGAAAAAACTGTATTTAGAATGTCATAAACAGGTTTTCTATGCTCCAATTCCATTAATTAATATTGAATTAATATTAATTTATCACAAAAATTCACTCATTGCCGTCGGGTCCGGAACCAATTAACAGCGATGAGTGAATACTGATTTTTAAGCATATAATTTGTCAACTTCTGAACAAAGTTGATAACAGTTAAAAAGTAAAAAATTATTGTATATGAAAATTCATTCATTCATTTTCTACCGTTTATCCTCGCAAGGTTATGCTGGAGCCTATCGCAGCTGTCTTCGGGTCAGAGCCAGCCAATGGCAGGGCACTTATATACAAACAACCATTCACACTCACATTCATACAATTTGGAGTCGAGTTTTTGGAATGTGGGAGGAAACTGGACTTCCCGGAGAAAACCCACGGTATATAAACAGTATATGAAAAAAATAAACAATACTAATAATAAAAATCAACTGTGGGACAAAAATGGCCCTGGGGCCGCAGCTTGGACACCCCTTCAGTAGTACAAACCTTGTGGGAGGTCACATGACAATAATAGAGCCCTCTCCTTTACTTTCCCGCCTCTCCCACCCGCTGTTACGTTTGTTTTTTTCTCCCTTGGCCTGTGTCCTTCCTGCCCTCCAACGACCCTTCCTGCCTTTTGCGTTGCTTCCGTGTCTGCGGCCTCGCTTCCATTGACAGGCTGCGGGCGGGGGTTAGGAAATGCCTGGCAAACATCGCTAATAGGCTAATCTAATCTCATCTCATCTCTTTGCGCTCTATGGCCCTGTGTTTACTTTTGGCCCCGTGTCTGCGCGGCCTAGCTGAATGCGGCTTTGTTCCCGCTCCAAAACTCATCATCGGAATGATCTCAGGCCCGGGCGCGGACCCCATGGCAGAGACGACGACGACGACAACAACAACAACAACGCATCCACATGCTTGTTTGTTTTTCTTGTACTGCTCTGTAAATGACCACCCACCCTCTCTGCAGGCATGTTGTCTCTCTTGGACTAACAGGACCACCCATGGTGAGGCACATATCAATACATTAATGAGGCAACAAACACTACACGCTCAAAAGTATTGGGACGCTACTTTTGCAGCCACAACAGCTTCCATTTTCTACAAGATTTCAGATCTGCATCAAAACATACCAAGCCTGTGCTCCACCCCTCTTTACACCATCTTAGTACTAATTACTAGTACTTTTGTTTTTTTATTTTCTGCAATAAAAAATATATAAAGTGATCTTAAACTATCAACAATGTCCTCACCTCTGGCAGCGCAGCACATCAGGACCGACTCCAGCAGCAGCAGCACCAGGAAGAAGGACAGTGGCCTCATGCTGGTTTTACTTTGAGAAATGGACGACAGAAGACGTCTTCAACCTGAAGAAATATAACATATATGTATAGAAACTGAAACGCACTGAAGGGATACCTGGCTATTATACTAGAAAGTAAATATTTAAATATAAATACAATACTGTTAATAAAACACAAGGAGTTTAAAACAAATCACAGGTCCACGGCGTCTCTATGCGCCCCTTGGTGGGAAAATAAAGCTGTCAAAACCCGATAGAGACGTTGTACATGTCCGACATATATTATTGATTTGGTCGCTCCATGATTTATGACATCCACCTGTCCATCTAAGCAAGTGTCTCTTGTCTTTTGGCAGAGATTTGTTCACCAAATGACTCTTCTTATTTTTAAGATTGACTTCACCAGGAACCGTTACAAAAGTCCATAAACTCCAAGTAAAGTCGTTTTTATGAAGACAAATCAAATTGTGTGTTGATGTTACCAACACAACACAACACTGCAAAATAGCTCATTCATTTCGATTAATATCAGTCATAAATGTCACATTAAAAGTCAAAACTTTGAGCTTGTTAAATGATCTTACCGAACATTTTTCTTGTGTGTTGCCTTTTAGAAGATAGCAACAAAAGTCAATATAAACAGTATAGCAGGGTTTTACTCAGTTTTTCTACCAAGGGCAGACACTCGTACATTTGGTGCGTTAAAAGATGCTGAAACCAATACAATCACTAATAATTAATTAATTTTACTTGTGCTAAAGATTAAAAAAAAAAACAAGCAGTGGGCCAAAAAAGCGCCCAGGGCCGCACTTTGGACACCCCTGCAGTTATGATTAATAAATTAAAAGATACAAATCAAAAAATAATTGACAAATGTAAAAATCTGTAAAAATAAAAATCTCTACGTAATTGCCGTGGATGATAGCAAAATTTGCAGTTTGCCTTTGATTATTTATTATTATTATTAAGTGTGACTTACGTGAATATTTCCAGCAGAGAGAGGATGTCAACACGGTGAGTTAGTCCCGCCAAGGATGAATTATTTAATGACGTCAATCAGCTGATCCGTGCCCAAGTGGTCAGTTTAAGTTGGAAATAGGATCAAAATGAAACTGCAACAAAAGCAACAACAATGAAGACTTTTGTCAAAGTTTGATGCCAAACGCACCCCGAGGCGGACACGAGCACGAGCCGCGGGAAGGGAAGAACTGCGAGCACCAACCAAAACAAAAATAAAAAATACGAACAATTCAAAAATAGTTGAACGAGAGGGGCTAAAAATGACGCCGCGGGGTCCGGTTCCACTCCAGCGGTAAGGCACAGTGCTCAAACTTTGAGCCGCAGGCAGACAAACAAACTGCTGGCCACTGACTGTCCCTACCCGGAACTTTCAGCCAATCACATGCGAGGCCAATCAGCGACGCGACCAATCAGAGGACAGGACACTGATTTGGAGGGGTAGCGTTGAAATAATGACATGCAATTAATGCAATAAAATTACATCACATAAGAATTTGAGTTTCTTTTCTTTTTTTTCTTTTTTTTTCAAAACATATAATTAGAATTTCAAATGTACAAGCATGACACCCTTGGGTATGTTTTTCAAATAACAAAACGTAATAGATTCGAAAAACAATACTACTAGAAGAAAAACCCACTACAAAGAAAACTAAATGTTAAATCTTTACAATCTAGTTTGGGCTCTGATTTGAGGTCACGACATGGGAAAATGCTGCCATCTGGTGGTCTTCAGGAGCTACTGCACACTGCAAAAAATATGCAGAACTCACTCTTATTACTCTGCTGAAACTGCTCTGTGTATTTAGTTTAATTCCACCACCAAGTCACGTGTGAGGCCAATCAGCGACGCGACCAATCAGAGGACAGGACACTGATTTGGAGGGGTAGGGTTGAAATAATGACATGCAATTAATGCAATAAAAGGACATCACATAATAATTTGAGTTTCTTTTCTTTTTTTCATAAAAAAAAACCATATAATAGAATTTCAAATGTACAAGCATAACACCCTATGTTTTGTATGGTTTTCAAATAAAAAAATAAACGTAATAGCCTCTAAAAACAATACTACTAGAAGAAAAACCCACTACAAAGAAAACTAAATGTTAAGTCTTTACAATCTCGTTTCACGACATGGGAAAATGCTGCCACCTGGTGGCCTTCAGGAGCTACTGCACACTGCAAAAAATATGCAGAACTCACTCTTATTACTCTGCTGAAACTGCTCAGTGTATTTAGTTTAATTCCACCACCAAATATATAATACATTTCACCCCATATGGTGCAATATAAAGCTAGCATATTTCTCTGCGTTTTGGGTTCAAATGCTTCCAAACCATGCCTAATAGCCAGCAGTACTTTATTGATTAAAAATTGCCCAGAAGGAACACATGTTTTATTTGAAGGGCTGCTATGTACAAATGTTAAATTAAAATATTATTGGTCATCTAATTCATTAGGAATACTAGTACACCTGTCTGAGAGACAATAGAAGAGCTATATAAAATGTAGATGTGGTTTTAAGTGGCGTTCAAAGACACCGTTTCATGCTGAGGGGTGTTTCTTACAGCTCTTCTATTCGATGTCAATCGACGGTGTACCTAATGAAGTGGCTGATTAGGATCACCGTGTGTTTATGTCCAGCTGGTTACTTCACATCCTGAGGGATTCTGGGACGTCCATCGGTGCACTCGCACTCCTCTTTGCGCGGCGCATTGTCCTGTCCTTTGCTGCCGCATGTGGGGCAGCAGGCGGTGTGCGTGTCTGACCTGCAAGCGGGACAGGAGAGAACCAGCTGGCAGCAGAACTGGGTGGTGCACAGCTCGTACTGGTCCCAGGGGCATCCACAGTACCGGCAGCCTGAAGGACATAGAACTTAGTATGACATCTCAGCAAGATCCAATATTTTGAAGGGTCTTGTCTACGCACTGGAGATGACGTCATGGTTGGAGGAGATGGTGTAGCGCTCGTCAAAAACAAAAAGCTTCCCACGATAGAAGCCATCTGGGAATTGCTCCAAGTATTTATGTATTCCACCTTTCAGTTGGTAAACCTCTTTGCAGACTTCCTACAAGGGTGTCAGGAGGAAAGGAGTCAGAACAAGGGGCTTGAACATTTGTGAAACTACACCTAAAACAAAGTCAATTAGGGATATATCCCCTTTAAAGCCATAAAAAGGAACGAAAACATTGATTAAGGTATGAATCTGTCATTAATATAGAGCAGGGGTCTCAAACACGCGGCCCGCGGACACTAGTGTGAGGCCCCCCGCCTTGATATGAAAGTTTAATGTTAGTGCGGCCCACGTTTGATTAATGTTCATGTTAAAGGTTAAATAACTGTTACTAGTTATCCTCCCTATCGGTGTGGAAGTGGTAAGTTTTTGGCTATTTAAGTTTAAAGGAAATAACTTGAAGGCTACCGTTTAGGTCGCTAGCTCTCTAGTTTGCGAGTTAGCATGTGTCTCAAGACCCTGCAGTTGCGCAATATGTTGTAAATAAAAAGAGTATAAATGTGACTATAGTCGTGTTTTGTCAGTAAACCTCGGGTATATCGGACTCGGATATATCGGAAATTCGTTCCCAACGGACAGATAAAAAAGAACCGATTTTTCTGTAATGCATTTCCAATAAAAATTCATTGCATATATCGGATTTTTTTATAACGGATTTCGCCTATTTCGGACAAAATCTCCAGTCCCGTTCCAATGCATTTCCATGAAATTTCCCTGGCATATATCGGATGGCCGCATCGTTATGCTAATCTTGTTGATGTCACTGGCTATTGTCTTTCTCCTGGCTCCAGATTTAGGACAAATATAAAAGTGAGTGACGTCAATAATACTAGCACAGCAGTGAATGAGATCTTAACCTCACTATTGGAAATAACGTAGGCCTGACGGGCGTAACAGGGCCTAGCTTAATTAACAATTTGTTATGCTCAGAGTCCAATAAAGTTCAATTCTCATTACCTTACGTCTCTTTTCATTGCCCAGTCCAGGTACATTGGAAACATAGTCAAGGAAGTGCCTTTTTATAACGGATAAAATCCGATTTACGCATATACCGGATATAAATCCGATATATGCGTAAAACGGACATTTTCCGGTATACGCATATAACGGATTTCGCTTATATCGGACTAAACCAGTGGGAACAATTGAATCCGATATATCCGAGGTTTACTGTATATGTGGTTTCTTAAGTTTTTATTATTTGCCGTTTTATTATTATTATATTTATTTATTACGGATTGATTGATTGTTTCTATTCTTGATTTGTTTATTTATTTTTCATCTTATTTTGTGGAGAAAAATAAAAATGTAGATATTTGAGAACAGTGGAATTTTTTATCAGAGCTTTTCTTGTAGAAAATCGGAACTAAAGCAAAGTTTATTTATTTTTCTGTTTTTAATAAATGCATTTTTTGGGTTTTTTTTTTTGAAAACCTGATGCGGCCCAGCCTTGCCCAGACCCTAGCTCCAGTGGCCCCCAGGTAAATTGAGTTTGAGACCCCTGATATAGAGCTTTGTGGCCAAAACAGCAATGCACAAATAATAAAACACTGCCCCCTTGTGGCACATCAGAAGCATAACATGCGTTTTTGTCTGTATAGAGCTCGTTCTCATTCAATTTTGTTTGTTTCTTTCAGCTTTTTCCTCCCAGTCTTTTTTTTAAAGACTTATTTATACGTCTTTGGTATTGAATTAGTTCAGAATAAATAAACTGTGGCATCTGGAATTAAAAACTCACTTTTGAGCGAAGGTAAGCGGAGCCTCGCTCACAGCGGATACCTCCTGTGCAGTACATGAGCACCTTCTTGTCTCGGAAAAGCTCCAGGTTCTGGTCCACGTAGTCCGGGAAGTAGCTGAATTTGCGGATATCAGGGGCCAGACACCGGGTAAACTGCCCCTGATGGCGACCGACAAAGTGTTCCATTCAAGACTTAGCATCGGTCATCGAACTTAATAGCATTAAAAAACGATGTCATACAATTTTACTCTCGTAAAAGTTGCGGCAGTCTAGCAGGACGGTGTCACTGCACGAATCCCCTTTAGCCAAAAGTGCCTTCACTTCTTTGTGGAACTCCGCAGGCTCCAAATGAACTCCTGGCAGACCAAACAGACACAAGGAACATTTTTATATACTAAAATTGCAGTGATGTTGTTGACTGAAACAATACCTGCTAGTTGGTAAGAGACGATGTCAGGATCCAATCCCATTGGTACGATTTCCTTGAAGACCCCGACCTTTAGACCTGTGAAACATTCTGGACCGCCATCGCTTGTCTGATCAATGAAATAGTGGAATCAATAGGTTATTTTACGACTTTGATGGGACACATAAACCAAAGTTGATGCAGATAAAAGATGCATATGGAGGAACTTATAGCATTAGCATAGTTAATTTACGTACTTGCAGATAGTAGTGTGAGTATGTGTGTACTGCAAAATGCAACACTTACCTTAAAATCCTCTTTGTCCATGCTGAAAAGAGGATGCACACACATGGCTTGCACGTAAAGGTCCGTGGCGACATGAGTCCCACCCACCGTCCCGTTGATGCCCTCTGTGGCCACCCTCACCTGTCATGATGCGTTTATTGAACACACAACAGTTGGTGTACATGGTAACTGACTTTGGGCGATTGCTCACCTTGCCGGTCAGGTGCAGGAGCTCACATAAAGTTCTCTGCCAAGCACAGATGACGTGTGGCTCCTTCACTTGGCAGTAGCGATAATACAACAGAACTTTGCCGGGGCCTCTGGGGAGAAACAGAAAAATGGTAATGGTTTAATTTCATTTGAACATGCATCAGATTACAATTGAATGCATCACATAATCAGTTCACAGTTCCACATGTCCAAAAGGAGTAGGAAGAAGCAAAGCTTATTAAATCCTACCCCTCCATCTGGTACTTTTACAATCAGTAACTGTTGCATTTGTTCACTTCCTGCTTTCCTAATATAGTTTTTTTCTTATTTTTTTATCACGTACCGATATACAAGGTGATATGAGCATCCAATGCCATAATGGGTACCATAGTGCGTGTCAATATAGTGATATGTATAGCACATCATGACTGGTTCAAGACTCTTCATCCTTGTATTTAGCAAACATCAACTGCTTGTATTGTTTCTTGAATTGGCTCATCGTTGTGCATTGTTTGATTTCCTTACTCAATCCATTCCATAGTTTGATTCCACATACTGAAATGCTATGGCTAGCATAACGTAGTCCTAGCATAGAAGTGTTTCAAATGTACTTCTTCCCTGAGATCATATTTCTCCTCTCTTGTAGAGAAGTATTGGATGACATTTTTAGCTAATTGGTTTTTTTAGCCTTATGCATTATTTTAGCTGTTTGAAGATGAACTATATCAGCAAGTTGAAGTATTTGTGATTTTAGAAATAAGGAGTTAGTACAGGGGTGGGCAAACTACGGCCCGTGGGCCACATCCGGCCCGCCAAGTGTTTGAATACGGCCCGCGCAATCTTTCAAAAGTATTTAATTTAAACTCAACATACAACCTGGCATCATGGCCTGAGCCAACCTTTTGATGGTTGTATCAATTTCGTTGTTTGACATGGTCTGTTGTTTACAAAGTGCTCCTGAAAAAAGAGACAAGCACATAATAATAATAAAAATTAAAATAATAATTATTATATTATATAAAACTATTATGATTATTATATTTATTATTATTAATGCTAATTATTATATTAATTCTATATAATAATATTGTTATATTTGCATATTTTACATAATAATATAATAATTATTATTTTAATTTTATTTTAATTATTATAATATTTTATTATTTTTAAAATATTTAAATATAAATATAAAATAATAAATAATAATAGCAGATTGCATGACAATTTTACAGATACAATAATACCAGGTGGACTGTTACGTGTAAAATATATAGTCTGCCCCCCCCCCCCCCCCCCCCCCCCGGAAATTTTGTTATATCAATGCGGCCCGCGAGTCAAAAAGCCACCCCTGAGTTAGTATGTTCTCTGTAGGCGGCATTATGAATTATCCTTACTGACCTTTTTTGCAGTACATTTAGTGAGTGAAGATTGCTTTTATAGTTATTAGCCCATATTTCCACACAATAAGTAAGATATGGTAGAACCAGAGAGCAATAAAGAGTGTGGAGTGATTTCTGATTGAGAACACATTTAGCTTTGTTCAATATTGAAATATTTCTGGCAACCTTATGTTGTATATTCGTAATATGAGGTTTCCAGCTCATATTTTCATCTATTGTGATACCCAGAAATGTATTTTCCTTCACCCTTTCAATGCCTACACCAGGGATCTCAAACACGCGGCCCGCGGGACACTAGTTTGAGGCCCCCGCCTTGATATGAAAGTTTAATGTTAGTGCGGCCCGCGCAAGTTTGATATGGATGCTGTATGGTATCATGTACCCAGAAAAAATTATTACGTTTGATTCATGTTCATGTTAAAGGTTAAATAACTGTTAATAGTTATCCTCCCTATCCGTGTGGAAGTGGTAAGTTTTTGGCTATTTAAGTTTAAAGGAAATAACTTGAAGGCTACCGTTTAGGTCGCTAGCTCTCTAGTTTGCGAGTTAGCATGTGTCTCAAGACCCTGCAGTTGCGCAATATGTTGTAAATAAAAAGAGTATAAATGTGACTATAGTCGTGTTTTGTCATGTCTACAGGGCTCTAATAATGCTTTGTTCATTTTAATCTGAAAAAAATCATTTGTCTACCCACCAACTATATGTGGTTTCTTAAGTTTTTATTATTTGCTGTTTTATTATTATTATATTTATTTATTACTGATTGATTGATTTTCTTCATTCTTGATTTGTTTATTTATTTTTCATCTTATTTTGTGCAGAAAAATAAAAATTAAGATATTTGAGAACAGTGGAATGTTTTATCAGTGCTTTTATTGTAGAAAATTGGAACCAAAGAACCACTGAAAAAGTTTGTATATTTTTCTGTTTTTAATAAATGCGTTTTTATTTTTGGAAAACCTGATGCGGCCCAACCTTGCCCAGACCCTAGCTCCAGTGGCCCCAGGTAAATTGAGTTTGAGACCCCTGGTCTACACCATCTATTTGTATTTGCTGGTGCGTGTCCTTTCTGCTGTTAACAAACAGCATGATTTTAGTTTTACTTAGGTTCATTTATAATCTATTGAAAAGAGAGCGTTAAGCTGATAAAAAGTGTTAATTAAGAAGGTACTTTTCAAGGTGCTCCTGAGGGATGTGACTCATGTCTGGGATCCACTCTGACACGTCCACGCGTTCATTCGTTGGCTGATGTTTAGGTTCCTCTTCTGCCTGACTCAGCATGCAACTGTACTCGGACAGTGCCAGCTTCTGGATCTCGCTCCCGTGCGTCCTGGCGACGTGCTTGTGAATGGCAGCGTCCTCTTTGAAGATGTGGTCACAGCAGCACCAAGACGGGCGTCCGTCTTCCTGGCCGCCTTCCCTCTTGGATGCCACAAAGGCAGCAAATGACTGAGGAGGAAGAAACATCTGTGAAGCGCTTCCAGGAGAGCAAACAATAAGAAATGCATGGTGGTAGATGAGCACAATGTATGCCACCAGACATCAGGTATATTATAGAGTATTTCTAATATTAAATGTCTAACATTGACTTTTTGAAACCTTACCACCAGGTACTGAGTTCTACCAAGTAACTTTAAATGTTATTTATAAAGTTCTCGCTAAGCATGCTAGGTACATGCTAGGCAACCCCCCTCAACCCTAAGACACATTGTTAATGTGTCATACGTGTGTTACATTACACTGCACAAAATGACACCCGGAAGTCAATAACTTTAAATTGTAAAACATGACAGTGTTGCACATTTCTGATGACTCAAATCAAAAAGCTCACTTTTACATGTCCACACTCAAACACAAAGTTTTTTGTCGTGTTCCACTGTGCAAACTACACGATCATACACGACTACACATATCTCAGTTGGCCCCCGGGCCACACTTTGAACACCCTGACATACATTAGCAGGTGACTGTCCAAACCATGTTGAGATATCATGCACTGTTTTGTAAACATGTTCCAAACACAATTACACACTTATTTTGTTTGGTTTTTTTTTAATCACCCACCTTTCTCTTGTTTAGGTTGTAGAACCGTCTGAGTGGGGCAGAGAGCTGCTTCTCATGTTTAAATCCACTGGGCGAACACTCGTCCACTTCCCAGTCTAAAAACTCTGCCGCCATGTTTTTTTTTTTTAGCAGCGAGGATAATGCTAACTCATCTTCCTGGTATCTTATTTGAACAAAAAATGCCTTTAATGTTTAAATAATTGATTGTTTTCGCAGACCGGCAGAAAAACAAGCAAGCTTCGGTTCATCAGACCGGACAGAAAAAGCGGTTGCACTTTCCGCTCAGCGCAAGGCTTCCCCGGATGTGTCTCACTTGAATGGGCCCGCTAGCTCAGCTCTTCGTTTAACCTCCCGCCGCCAGACGGAATAGACGCTGAAAGAAAGCGCCCTGTTGTTTTGTTTCGCGCTCATCTCTTCTGTTTTTTCGCCCTTCCTTCTCACAGTGAAATATATTAAAATATGTCTCGGAGACGACACAGCGACTCTTATGACGGTAAGTTAGACATTACGCACTCACGTTCCACGTTGAGGCAAATGTGGGTAGCTAGCTAGTTGGGGGTTGTTGTTATTGGTATGCTAATTGTAGCTGCACTGCTGCTAAGAAATCTTTAATGGCAGAAAGTGATGCTTTAAAAAATACGAGTATATTTGATAGTGTTCTATCGTATTCATGTGCAGTACTTTGGTCGTATATTTGCAATATTGTTCAATTAGCCCCACCGTTCATTAGCTAGCATTATTTTTAGCCTAGTGTTGGTAGAAATGGGGGCAATTCTGTTAGCAGGTTTTGGTTTTTTTATTCACCGCAAGGATTAAGTCATTTATTGCTTTTTGTTATATGGTCAGAGTGTTATTTACTTATATTTGCGTGAATACACAAGCAGTGTACTATTGTACACTTCAAGTGCTCAGTTATCAATTACTCTATTAGCATTCTATGTACAGCACTGTAATACAACTAAATACGTACTATTCCCTAACTATCATCTGCCTGTCTACTTCCACTGGTTCTAAAGAAGATCAGTATGTTTAAAAGGAATGGATAAGAATGCAGTCCCTCTATGGTTGTAATTAAACTAATTGGTGACTATTTTTTGCCTGCAACAGGAGGCCAGGATCACAAGAGGAGGCGCACATCCGAGCCGACAAAGATTGAAGATAGTCTGGAGTCACTGATATGTAATGTGGGAGAAAAGGTGAAATAAGTCGCATTTAACTGAGGAATTGTTGAGAGAGAAGCAACAATAAAACAATAACTATGATGCCATGTTTGCGTCTTCAGAGCAAGTCATCTTTGGAGAGCAACCTGGAGGGCCTTGCGGGTGTGTTGGAGGCGGACCTTCCCAACTACAAGAACAAAATCCTGCGCATCTTGTGTTCCGTGTAAGTTTATACACCCCTTCTTGCCCAGCCTGACATACGCTTGTAGTCATCACACACTTGTGTACACAGGGCCCGGCTCCTCCCAGAGAAGCTCACCGTCTACACGACGCTGGTGGGCCTCCTCAATGCCAGGAACTACAACTTTGGCGGAGAGTTTGTGGAGGCCATGATCAGGCAGCTGAAAGAGACGCTGAAGAACAACTTGTACAATGAAGCGGTCTACTTGGTAAGGAAACTTCGTTATGCGTGACCGACCGTTTCTCGACATGCTGACGCTGTTTCGCCATAGCAAACAACTCGTCTTATTTCTTCTTGAAGGTGCGTTTTCTGTCCGATTTGGTCAACTGCCACGTGATTGCCGCTCCCTCCATGGTGGCTATGTTTGAGAACTTTGTTAGCGTGACACAGGAGGAAGATGTACCACAGGTAGAACTTCCTTCAAGTGATTTATATGATGTGCAAGGTCTTTTAGGTTTTATAATACTTGTGTTATGTGTTTTTGTCTGTGTGCAAAGGTTCGGTCGGATTGGTTTGTATATGTGGTGCTGTCCTGCCTGCCCTGGGTTGGCAAGGAGCTTTATGAGAAGAAGGATGTCGAAATGGACCGACTCCTCAGTCAGATTGAAGGCTACCTCAAGTAAGAATTTAATTTCAAACCCTTGTCTCTCATTTATCGCGATTAATTGGTTCCAGAACCAAATGTGTTAAGTGGATTTCCACAAAATGGGATTCAACATTAACCCGTTAAGAATCAGAATCAGAAATGGTTTATTGCCAGGTATGATCGAACACATACTAGGAATTTGTTTTGGTGAAGTAGATGCAGACACATCTATTAAAAACGAAAATAAAAAATATACAGTATAAATATATGTACACAGCACCAGAGTCACACAATTGCGACAAGCCAGAGAGACAATGGAGACAGGCAAAATGGGTAAACAAATATGGTAGAGTTGTCGAACTGCAAACGTGAGCGACCACACAAGCTGGCATCGATGGGCTCATAGACCGTGACAAGCTAACGCAACATTTCACAGACTTTTTGTTAGTTTCTTTCTGCCTTTTCCCTGATTACGGGGTCGCCACAGCGGACTATTCGTTACTATCAAGACAATAAGGGACAATTGTCGTCAACTCAACTCAATACAGCGAGTAGATGAAAAATTTACCAGCAATGTCTCATATTTTACTCAGAAAATGTGACCATAATGTAGAAGTTCCTTGTACTTCGTGCGGCGGCTATTGTCTCATCAATTTATTTTTAACTTGAGTTTTTGCTTGCTGTGCATCGTGTACAACAGTAGCTAATGTTGCTATTATGTTATAGCAACATTAGCACATCATTTAAACCTGCAATAAATGCCTGTTACCTCTAGTGTTGGCTGAACAGTTGTTGACACCTAGTGGCCAATGTAGAACACTACATTCACATTTAGACTGTTTCTTCTGCCTTTATTTGTATTTTAGTTTACTTAGCCATTTTATGCTTGTTATTGCTTAATTTAGGCCAAGAGTAAGTACAAGGCCAAGTTACACGTACATACACCCATTGGTCACAGCATTAGGTACACCTGTCTGAGATCCAATACAAGAGATATGTATTGGTTTGGGTTACAGTGGAACCCGCTTAAGTTGGTATTGCTTGTAGATAGATACTTTCTTATTCCTCAGCAGGGGAAGCACATAGAAATCACAAACGATGTACAAAATATTTTCAAAATACCCTGAGCCTGTTTCAAATGAATTTTATCATCAGTCAGGTCTTCAGTGTTGTGTAATAAGCTTTTATGGCACTAGAAGGTGCTGTTCTTCAGCACTTGGCACTAATTGCAAAACAGGCTAATGTGTTTTTTGTCAATGTCATTTATTAGGAGGCGAGTAAAGACTCACCTCCCCATGCTGCAGGTGTGGACTGCAGAGAAGCCCCACCCTCAGGAGGAGGTGAGAACTTAAATTAATGTCGATGACAGTTTTGTTATTGCCAGCGTCATCTTTTGATGTCGCCCCACAGTACCTGGACTGCCTTTGGGCTCAGATCCAGAAGCTGAAAAAGGACCGTTGGCAGGAGCGCCACATCCTGCGTCCGTACATCGCCTTCGACAGCGTGCTGTGCGAAGCCCTCCAGCACAACCTGCCTCCCTTCACCCCGCCGGGCCACATGCCCGACGCACAGTACCCCATGCCCCGCGTCATCTTCCGAATGTTTGACTACACAGACGCCCCCGAGGTTCGTCACACGGGTTGCCTTGTGACCGCTATAAACTACTGCTAGGATGATACTAAATGTGTGCTGCCTTCAGGGTCCGGTCATGCCCGGCAGCCATTCTGTCGAGAGGTTTGTCATTGAAGAAAACTTGCACTGCATCATGAAGACTCACTGGAGAGAGCGGAGAACATGGTAACCACCTTCAATGTTGTTGTGCTGGTTTTGTTTGGTGAATTTTTATCACGTGCAAACATGCTACTGAACCAATGTTTACTTTGCAGTGCCGCCCAGTTGCTCAGCTACCCCGGTAAAAACAAGATCCCGCTCAACTATCACATTGTGGAGGTGGGGTCCTTTCTTTCATGTGCTAGAGAAAATCAAATATAATTTTATTAAATGCATCCCCTCCATTTTTTCCCCCCTCAGGTAATTTTTGGAGAACTTTTCCAGTTGCCCTCAGCGCCTCACATTGAGGTCATGTACACATCGCTGCTGATTGAATTGTGCAAACTGCAGCCCGGCTCGCTACCACAAGTTGTATCCTTAAAGTAGTAGTTTTCATTTACACCAATGACCTGGCCAAGAAGCAGCAAAAAAGGGCCGCTACATTAAAAAAAGAAAAACATGACAAGAAATAGACTATGGTTCCAAGCAAGAGCAATGCTCCAACGTCCTGCTTTTTGTTATATGAGAATTGTGATTAACTAACTCCTGAGGAGGTTGTTGAATTACGCTTTAACGCCGACCCCAGCTGGCCCAAGCCACCGAGATGCTCTACATGCGCCTGGACACCATGAACACGACCTGCATCGACAGGTACGGGTCTCTGCTCCCTCCCCCGCTCTCACCGCGTAACTTCCTCCTATCTGACTGTCATCTATTTTTCTTTCCAGACTCATCAACTGGTTCTCCCACCACCTGAGCAACTTCCAGTTCCGGTGGAGCTGGGACGACTGGTGAGCTACTTCCAAACGAGCGAAACGGTTGGCAGTCTCCATTAATCTGTGTGTGTTTTTACGTAAAGGGCTGACTGTTTGACGGTGGATTTGGAGAAGCCAAAACCCAAATTTGTCAAAGAGGTTCTGGAAAAGTCTATGAGGTATGCATTTATTTAGTTTTAGGAATTTTTTTAGGTGGTTAAATCAACATCTCTAATACAATGTCAGGTCAACGTTATTTGTAGTAAATCATTATTTTTGGACCAGTCAAGTGAAAGTGGATTATTTCTCGCTGAACCACTGATGAGCTCTTATGACACACCAACCACCACAGTGGGTGAGAATCACTCGGCTAGTGTGGGCACACTGATTGCAGCAGGTCAGGCAAGTCACATAACGACTGTAATGCGATTGCTTCTCGTTGGTTTGTCATAATAACCAACATAATTCCTAATTGGAGGGCCATACAAAAACTCCAAATAATAAAAAATTCAAACCCATGCATGCTCACCAGCGACTGTCGGTAATGACGATGTGTAGTTGAAGTAATGCAATGGTTCATCTAGCAAGTAATTAATGATAGCAGCCACCTTTCACTGGAGTAATAATCAGAATGACTCCATATAAGACTGGAAACAATCCACAAAATCACAGGGAAAGTGATGGTCCATAGCTTGAATGACCAGCCGACCAACCGCCATTACTCCCGTAATGACTGTGTCTTCTGTCCCGTCTTGCAGGTTGTCCTACCACCAGAGGATAGTGGACATTGTCCCGCCCACCTTCGCAGCGCTCATCCCAGCCGAGCCCATCTTCATTTACAGATACGCAGACGAAAGCGCTTGTAAGCCATTTCCTTGTATAAAGATAAAAACAAAAAAACAAACGTGGCGTGACATCAACTTTCGGCCCCGCAGCTTCGTTGCCGGGTTACGCCATCTCCATCACTGTCGGCAACGCCATCAAGAACCGAGCGTCCAACGACGAGATCCTGACCATCCTCAAAGACATGCCCAACCCGAACCAGGACGACGACGACGGTGGGTTGTTTTCAGGGCCGCAGCGATTATTCCAATAATTAGATGACCTCATTTTACAAAAGAAAATTGAATGAGGAATCGCTTATGTCACACGCATGCGTCACCTCAGGACTGAGAAGGAAGTGGCTGTTTGAAGACACGGGAATAAAAGCGAAAAGGCAATGAATGACTAGCTCTGCTATTGGCTTAAGTTTTTATTGTGTTACCTTGATTTCGCCAGGTTTTTTTTTTTATATAATTGTCTCTGTTTATTATGTATTTAATGGTTGCTGACCAGTAGTAGAACATGCACTGTGTATGATGGATGCTATTGAATCAATGATTATGACAATATGATTATTTTTGTTGTTTTCGGCAGCAGCGTTGCTAGATCAGAACTTTAACAAAGCAGATTATTAAACTCTCATCTTCTTCTCTCCTCTCAGACGAAGGGGAGAGCTTCAACCCTTTGAAGGTGGAGGTCTTCTTGCAGACGCTTCTTCACCTGGCAGCAAAGTCCTTCAGCCACTCATTCAGCGCCCTTGGCAAGTAAGTTCACCGCTTATAAAAATCATATTGACTACTTAATATTCCCCTTCTGCACCCAAAACTGTTTCATCTGATGTTAAAAAAATGAACCCGATACATCAACATTGTAGCTGATCTGAGTGGAAAATGAACACTCTCAGTCAATCAGACCTAAGCGGTATCATATTTTATCAGACAGCTTTTCAGGGATGTCTAACACTTAATACTCATACAGAAATATGAAAGGGTAAATATGATAATATACAAGTCAGAGTGGTTAAGTTGACAACACTCTTTCTTCCTACAGAGTCTGACAGACCAAGTGCGGCTTTACAATGTTTGCCGCCACCTGCTATAGGAAGTTGTACCGACACCCTCCATTCACAAATCCCAGTCCCATTATAATGTGTTTATGAGCAAGGGTGAACATGTATGCGAAACACTGCTTTGACGTGAAATCCATGAAGAAAAAATAGCTGCAGGCAACCTTGTGTAGTTGTTGTGTACCTAATGAAGCGGCAGGTGTAGTGTCACCTGGTCTCTTGGGTTATTCCAAACATGCCGGCCGTCTAACTGTTTATACCTGACTGCTGTGCCCCGCCCCACTTTTACTCATGTTTTAACTGTGTATAAACAAATGAATGTTGTATTTTAACGTATATTTTACTTTGTTTACTTGTTTTTATTCAACTCAATTTTCTGTAAAGTGTCTTTGAGTATTTTGAAAAGCGCTATACAAATAAAATGTATTATTATTATTATTCTGCAGGTTCCACGAGATCCTGAAGAACCTGACAGACAGTGATGAGGGCAAGCTGCACATCCTCAAGGTGGTCTATGAGGTGTGGAGGAACCATCCACAGGTACGTTCGTTTGCATTCAACTCGCAGTAGCTGACGGCTAACCTTCATGCTAACGAGTTGTCTTTTTTTTTTTTTTTTTATAGATGATTGCCGTCTTGGTGGACAAAATGATCCGTACGCAGATTGTGGACTGCGCCGCCGTGGCCAACTGGCTCTTCTCTCAGGACATGGCTCACGAGTTCACCAGGTATGTCGCGGCAAAGCTTTGTGTCCCTCTTCAACAAGCAGAACCACACTTTGTTTGTTTGTTTTGTATCCAGACTTTACATTTGGGAAATCCTGCACTCCACCATCCGGAAGATGAACAAGCATGTTCAGAAGATCCAGAAGGAGCTGGAGGAGGCCAAGGACAAGCTGGAGAAACAGCAACATAAGAGGGTACGTCATCTTCTCCTAGTTCAGTACAGCACTTAGACCTGCTGCTTTAACGACGCCTGCTGGCTGCAGAGGGACAGCGGCGACGACGAGGACATGGAGAAGAACAGCGAAGACGAGGAGGGTCAGCTGGAGGAGCAGATTGAGAGGCTACAGGAAAAGGTGGAGTCGGCTCAGAGCGAACAGAAGAACCTTTTCCTCGTCATCTTTCAGGTGCCTAAAACGAGCCTTTTCTGCTCAGAGTATAAATGTTTTTTTGGTAAAAACCTGAAGATTGGGGCACATTTTTGTTGAGGAGTCAGGCAAATTACATTTGAAGTACCATAATTGCTTGATGCTACATGCTAAATGCTACAATGTGCAACTCAATATAAGCCACTCCAACCAAATTTAAAGACATTTTTTAACATGCAATATGTAGGCTGGGACTCCAAATTGTCCTTAGGTATGAATGTGCCACAATATTTTTATGTTCGTAACTGTCTGGTTCGTAACTTTAACAGTGAAGATAATCTTATTAAAAATAAAATAAAAATAATTTCAACTATGGGTACCATAATGTTGATGCTGAGGTATGTTTGGGTCTCTTCACAAGACTCAGTGCTTCTTTATGGTTATTGTCACTTTTTCCTTCCTGCAACAAAAATGTCCACCATTTAACCACCTTTTTTTTGGCCGGCAGCGTTTCATCATGCTGTTAACGGAGCATCTCGTCCGATGCGAGACAGGTAGCGGCAACATCAGCACGCCGTGGTACAAAAACTGTGTGGAAAGACTGCAGCAGATCTTCCTCATGGTAACACACAGTCATGGACAAAATATTAATTATTATTCAAGTGTAACTTATTAAATTATAAATTATTATTGTGTGTATATATATGTGTGTGTGTATGTATATATATATGTGTATGTACATATGCACAATGAAGTATTCCCCCCTCACGCTGTTATTGTTCCCTGGCAGCACCATGTGACCATCCAACAGTACATGGGAACACTGGAGAACCTGCTGTTCACAGCCGAGCTGGACCACCACATCCTGGCTGTCTACCAGCAGTTTTGCGCCCTTCAGCTCTAAAAGGAACAAAAAAAAATGTCCCATAGCACCTTGGCTCTTGCATCAAGAATCTCCTACATTACATTGGACGTGTGCCAGCTAGGCAGAGGAAATCGATCAGCAGTCGGCTCATTAATTTACTGTTTTGTTTTATTATTTGTTGTTTCATCATGGTTTTTTTTTTAACATGGTCTGTGTTTTCAGAGAACACATTTTTTTATTTGTTTTATGTGGAATTGGAGAGGAATTAAAACAAAGTCCTTTAATTTGTGTGGTTGCTTGGACGAAGAGAACATTATATTGAACAATGAACACACCAACACAATGAAGTTTCAATTAAGATCAGCTTTTACAGCGGCAGACATAGAATTAAGACTAAGTGCAAAGTACATTTGGCATATTTGGTACCTGGAGCACCATCCGAGTGTGTCAGTCTATAAAATGAGTCTAAAAGTTTCAAGTGGGCTTAATTAAAAGTGACTGTACTACTTTAGCATCATCGTTTCCTCTGGAAATCAAAACATTTTTAAAACCACAAGTGGTTACTTCCTCTTTGGCATATTGACATGTCAAAAATGTAAATCTCAGCTGGGTTGTGCGTCCTCGGCGGCGGGGGTAGCCTTTCCGTTTCCTTGGCTGGTCCCGTAGACGGCGGCTTCTTCGGCCTCTAAGCGTTTGTAGCGCGTGTCGAAGAAGATGACAAAGATGCAGGTGGAGAGGACGCTCAGTCCTGACAGCACCATCATGGGAACTGATGGACCACACAGGAGACGTATTAAGGTGGGAAGTAGACAATCTATACTAGCTGTTGTTGTCCTGCTATATACATGCTCTGAATGTGAAAACATGGGAAATAATGTAAATAGAAACCATCTGTTCCAGGAAACTTGCACAAATCTAAAAATAAGTGCAGCAGTGTTTTAATTGTTACATAAAGCCAGGAATGGGCAAGATTATGAGTGCAGTACTTAGCTGCAACCAGCAGAGGCGTTGTTAATTCCTTTTTTTAAAACCTCCCCCTGGTTGAGACTGCTTGTGTATAGTTCAACATTCATTCATTCATTTTCTACCGCTTTTCCTCACAAGGGTCGTGGGGGTGCTGGAGCCTATCCCAGCTGTCTTCGGGCGAGAGGCGGGGTACACCTGGACTGGTGGCCAGCCAATCACAGGGCACATATAGACAAACAACCATTCACACTCACATTCATACCTATGGACAATTTGGAGTGGCTAATTAACCTAGCATGTTTTTGGAATGTGGGAGGAAACCGGAGTACCCGGAGAAAACCCATGCATGCAAACTCCACACAGAGATGGCCGAGGGTGGAATTGAACCCTGGTCTCCTAGCTGTGAGGTCTGTGCGCTAAACACTCGTCCGCCATGCCGCCCATAGTTCAACATTTGATGCACAAATTTAGAAGCGTATTTGCCCTCCCAAAATGTTGATGATACTATTTTGACTTTTTACCCTTCCAGCTCTGAGGAGCAACGCTGCAGGTTGAGCGAGGAGACTCGGCGATGGGCGTGGCCAATGACTGAAGCAGGATCATGCAGATGAGCGACTGAATTTGTCTGCAACAAAAAGCTCTTTAGTGTCCAGCTGCCAAATGAATGAAGGACTCGGCGTGTGCTGGAGCACCCTGATATGAAGATCAGTCCGGAAGAAGTTGCTTCTCCCACAGGGTAAGAAACCTCCACAGACATCTCCATGAAGGGCGGGTAGGTGGAGAAACCGAAGAAGCCAAAGAGAGCGCAAATGGTTGCCACTGCGGCCTTCTGATCTTGCATCAGACACACCTGAGGATGACTTGCGGTGAGATGTGTTGACAATGGAGAAAGAAATGCTCGGAGATCTTCTCACCACAGCAAAGATGCAGGCCACCAGGGTGGAGAGGCTGGTGTTGACCTTGATGGCTTCCATGAACTTCTTGGTTTTGTCGACATAAAGCCCCAGCAGGCCGGCGCCCACGATGCCGGACACGATGAAGATGGCGGCGCACAGGCCTGCAAAATCCTAAAAGGTGAGACAACGTTCATTATTGCATAATAGCAATGATACGGTACGATTAGCCACACACAAAAAAGCGGCCTCACGTTAGTGTAGCCCTGCACACACAGGATCTGGTCCAATAGCGTGGAGAAACAGGTGAAGACGGCCGTGCCCGAGCCGAAGCACAGCAGCAGTAGCAGGTACGCTCGGTTCCTCAGCAGCTGCGCAGGACGACGCAAAGATGTCTACGACATATACGTTTCAAATGACAACCAACAGTGTTTACCTACCAGTTTGATGCCACGTACGAAGGGTTCCGAGGTGGAATGTTCTGCGCCAGCCGATGGCGGTGTGGGCGGGGCACTGCTCCGCATTCCCACTGTTGCTAGGAAACAGATGACGCAGGCCGGGAGCGAGTACACCAGCATCTGGAGGATAACAGGAAGGTCAGAAAGGATAGCATTTCCTACAAAAGACCCAAGTATCAAGGTCAGATTTATGTACCTCTGCATGCGCTTTAAGTGTTACTGCTGAGCTGTCTGGTGCTGTTGTTTATGTTGAACCCATCAGTGGTATTAATGCTGACTGAGCAGTTTGCGCCTTCTCGCTATTACAACATTGGTTCTTGTTGCTGCTGTGTTGTGCAAAATCCTTGCCACTGTCTCCTGCACGTCAAATGGTTATTATGCGCTTTTAAAGGTTGCTGCTCACCTCTTGTGTGTTACACTTGCCCTACTGCTAATCCAACATAGGTTCTGTTGCTTACGTCATGTTACATCATGCTACATTTTCTTTGGGAATTCCTCCTGCACTCCAAATCATTATTAAAATTGAAAAGAAATGCCTCTGCACGGCGGTGTGGTTAGCGTGCAGGGCCCACAGCTAGGAGACCCTAGTTCAATTCCACCCTCAGCCATCTCCGGTTTCCTCCCACATTCCAAAAACATGCTAGGTTAATTAGCCACTCCAAATTGTCCATAGGTATGAATGTGAGTGTGAATGGTTGTTTGTCTATATGTGCCCTGTGATTGGCTGGCCACCAGTCCAGGGTGTACCCCGCCTCTCGCCCGAAGACAGCTGGGATAGGCTCCAGCACCCCTCTTGTGAGGATAAGCCGTAGAAAACGAATGAATTAATGATTTGAAAAATCTACATATGGGGCTGCACGGCGGACGAGTGGTTAGTGCGCAGGCCCCACAGCTAGGAGACTCTAGTTCAATTCCACCCTCGGCCATATATCAAATCAACTTTATTTATTTGTATAGCACTTTTCCTGCAAAAACATGCGACAAGTGCTTTACAGAATAAATAAATAAAAAAACAATTACCACAATTAAAAGGAAAAACAAATAAATATGAATTATTAATAATTAAGTAAAAGTAATACATTAACACATAATCATCTAATATACAGTGGTGTAAACAAACTTTACCCCCTTCCTGATTATTTTTATTTTTTTGCACGTTTGTCACACTTAAGGGCTGCACGGTGGACGAGTGGTTAGCGCGCCAGCCTCACAGCTAGGAGACCCGGGTTCAATTCCACCCTCGAGTTTGCATGTTCTCCCTGTGCATGCGTGGGTTTTCTCCGGGTACTCAGGTTTCCTCCCACATTTCAAAATATGAATGTGAGTGTGAATGGTTGTTTGTCTATATGTGCCCTGTGATTGGCTGGCCACCAGTCCAGTGTGTACCCCGCCTATTGCTCAAAGACAGCTGGGATAGGCTCCAGCACTCGCCTCCAGGTAAACAAACAGCCTAACTATAATTACAACAGTGCAGTTGACAAACGAGTTAACACTTTGTGTTGCTTGGACTAACCAAAGTCGGGATTTGCTGTGCCGTGCGAGCGACCTTCGGCGACACAATGTTGGCAACGAGGAGGCCCAGAGGGTTGGCTGCGGAGGGACAAGCAGGCTTGACGTCATCAAGACGATCGCCTCCACGGATAAGCGGGCGGCGCCTCACTCACCCATTGAGGCCATCATGTTGGCTGTGGCTCGCTGGCCATCCGGGAACCACAGTGCCGCCATCTTGGTGGGCGTGAAGATGATGAGGGGTTGCGCCACCGCAGCCAGCGTCTGACCCAACATCACTACTGAATAGTAGATTTTGAAGTTTTCACCTGGTGGGCTCCCAAAGATGCGAATCACCGCCCCGAACATGTTTAACCAGGAACCCAGGATGATCTAAAAGGAGGGAATATTTAAATATCAGCAACTGATGCTATCAGGTGGACGCTACTTTGTGGATCTGATGTTTCACCGTGACCCGTAGCCCGATGGTGTCCAGCATCCACGTGGTCCCGAAGCTGAGTGGAATGGCCACCACCATGTACACCACCGACAACCAGTTGATCTGATTCAAGGTGGCATTCAAGTACTGGGCTGACTGGTCTGCTACTGGTGCAAACGTCAGCCATAGCTGGAAACATCATGGAATATGATAAAAATATTGTCACTACAATTATTCATTCATTCATTTTCTACCGCTTTTCCTCACGAGGGTCTCGGGGCTGGTGGCCAGCCAATCACAGGGCACATATAGACAAACAACCATTCACACTCACATTCATACCTATGGACAATTTGGAGTGGCCAATTAACCTAGCATGTTTTTGGAATGTGGGAGGAAACCGGAGTACCCGGAGAAAACCCACACATGCACGGGGAGAACATGCAAACTCAAGGGTGGGATTGAACTCGGGTCTCCTAGCTGTGAGGCTGGCGCGCCATGCAGCCCTTAAGTGTGACAAACGTGCAAAAAATAATAAATAATCAGGAAGGGGGTAAAGTTTGTTTACACCACTGTATATTAGATGATTATATGTTAATGTATTACTTTTACTTAATTATTAATAATTCATATATAGCCGAGGGTGGAATTGAACTAGGGTATCCTAGCTGCGGGACCTACGCACTAACCACTCGTCCGCCGTGCAGCCCCATATGTATATTTTTCAAATCATTAAATAATTCGTTTTCTACCGCTTATCCTCACAAGGGGGGGTGCTGGAGCCTATCCCAGCTGTCTTCGGGCGAGAGGCGGGGTACACCCTGTACTGGTGGCCAGCCAATCACAGGGCACATATAGACAAACAACCATTCACACTCACATTCATACCTATGGACAATTTGGAGTCGCCAATTAACCTAGCATGTTTTTGGAATGTGGGAGGAAACCGGAGAACATGCAAACCCCACACAGAGATGGCCGAGCTGTGAGGTCAGCGCGCCAACCACTCGATCACCGTGCAGCTCATTGTCACTACATTTAAATAAAAAAAAGTTGATGTTTCTCTTTCATAACTCAAGTTGAACCACAGCGTGAATGACGATACGCGCTACAGAAAGTGAACGGAAGTTAAAACACTCTTGCTGATGCTGATATGAGATCATGTGACCACAAACAGGGAAGAAAGATTAGTTGCATTACAAAAAATAAGCAGTTCTGCACTCATAACACTGTAAATTGGGGCACAAAGAGTTAACATTGGTCACTTGATTAGGTACAATACACAATACACACATTCTACTAATGGTTATTATTGGAGCCCTGCGATTGGCTGGCAGACCCTCGTGAGGATAAGCGGCATAGAAAACTAATGGTTATTATTGGATTGTGCCGGGGTACGTACTGAAATAATCGCAGCGTTAATCACACAGTGAAGTCAATACCAAAATGAATGTGTCCAGTAATGTGAAATATTTATCATAACAGTAGAAAGTCATATTTGAGTGACACAAATAGAAAATGGTGGTAATTACTGTTGACTACAAGAAATATCTGATGATTAACTGATGATAAGAAATGTCACCGTAGCGTTGGAGCAGTTCAGCAGACAAAGCAGCAGCAAGACGAACCATCTCCTCTTGTAAACTTTGAAATGCAGCAGTTTCCTGAGAGCGGTGTTTGGAGGTCTCTCCCCCGGCGAGGCGGCGTCGATGAGGGGCTTCGCTTCGTCACATTCCGCGGATGACATGTTAGCTTCCTAAGCTAGCTCGGCTAACTACACTAACACATTGTCAACTTTTAACGGCAATAAAAAGGTGATAAATACACTTCCAGTGAGGGGAAAACACACCGTAACGGATTCCGCCGTGTGCTGTCAGCTTGTGGGATGATTTAAAAGTCCGCGAGGAAGCCAGAAAAAACACAATTTGAGGGCTGAATAATCGACAAAACATCACTTCTTATGCGGTTAATGTCAATGTACACGGGTTGGGCGGGTCGAGCCAGGTGTCGATACTGTCGATGCCAGTATCAGTATCGGGTCAATACTACCGCGTTGGGATTGATATTTTTCTGTTCTTGTCTAAAGTAATCTGAAGGCCTCATTGCCTGTTGCTACGATTTATGTTTCATACACATATAATATTTATATACTAAATATATGTACAGTATATACTGTGTATTTATGTTTTCTTTACCTCATATTGTTCTGATATACACTGATACCGTTTCTACTTTGTACTTGAAATTTTACAAGATAATTGTATTATTTTGTGATTTTTTGCCTTTTAATTGGTTGGTCATCAAAATAAAACACAGAATAAAGATTGCAGGCAAATAAGAAACATGTTTTCATCAACAAACAATTCATAACAATGCAATACAGTACAATATATATCACATATTATATGGCGATATCATAAGAAAATGTCAAAATATCCACAAAATTTTATTACATTTAATTGTTTGACAAGAATAAAGTAAAAAAAAATAAGAAAACAAAAGCAAAACAAAATTTGCTACTATCCTGTTTTGCTGCTTCAGGGCCTGGAAGACTTGCTGTGATAAATGGAACCATCAATTCTGCTCTCCGCCAAAACATCAAGAAGGAGAATGTCCAGCTATACGTTTGTGACCTCAAGCTGAAACCAACATGGGTTCTGAAGCAGGACAATGATCCGTAACACACCAGCAAGTCCACCTCTGAATGGCTGAAGATTAATAATAATAATAAGAAGAAGAATACATTTTATTTGTATAGCGCTTTTCAGAGTACTCAAATACACTTTAGAGTCGACAAAAAAGAAATAAAAATAGAGTTGAGTAAAAACAGAGTAAACAATTAATTAAAATACAACACTCATACAGGCTCTGTCTCCAATAATAATAATAATAATAACAGGTAATAACAGATTTCATCTAAAAACTGCATTTTGTGTTGAGTTGTGTTGTCACTAACTAATATTTAAATTAGTTTGATAATCTGAAACATTTTACATTCATTCATTCATTTTCTACCGCTTATCCTCATAAGGGTCACTTACGGGGGTGCTGGAGCCTATCCCAGCTGTCTTCATGCGAGAGGCGGGGTACACCCTGGACTGGTGGCCAGCCAATCACAGGGCACATATAGACAAACAACCATTCACACTCACATTCATACCTATGGACAATTTGGAGTCGCCAATTAACCTAGCATGTTTTTGGAATGTGGGAGGAAACCGGAGTACCCGGAGAAAACCCACGCATGCACGGGGAGAACATGCAAACACGAGGGTGGATTTGAACTCGGGTCTCCTAACTGTGAGACCTGTGCGCAAACCACTCCACCGACGTGCAGCTCTTAAGTGTGAAAAAATAAGATATAAAAAAAAAAAGAAATAATCAGGAAGGGGGTAAAGTTTGTTTACACCACTGTATATTAGATGATTATATATTAATGTATTACTTTTACTTAATTATCAATAATATATAATAAATAAAGACAAATGAAAAATATTAATGTGATCGAGTGGTTAGCGCGCAGACCTCACAGCTAAGAGACCAGGGTTCAATTCCACCCTTCTCCCCGTGCATGCGTGGGTTTTCTCCGGGTACTCCGGTTTCCTCCCACATTCCAAAAACATGCTAGGTTAATTAGCGACTCCAAATTGTCCATAGGTATGAATGTGAGTGTGAATGGTTGTTTGTCTATATGTGCCCTGTGATTGGCTGGCCACCAGTCCAGGGTGTACCCCGCCTCTCGCCCGAAGACAGCTGGGATAGGCTCCAGTACCCCCCCCCCCGACCCTTGTGAGGAAAAGCGGTAGAAAATGAATGAATGAATGGTATGGATTCAATACTGATACCACTTCTGGTATCAATATTTGGATCGATCTTCAACCAACCTCCACCCACACTCTGTTTCCTTTCATGTCAGTTTTTGCACAAGCAGCACTTTTAACTTCCCACAGGGAAGTGAAACCTGTTTAATCACGGCTCAGGATGTGAGGCTTTTCTTCATGTAACACTGCTATATTGGCTTATATAGTCCACAGTGTAAAAAGACCACCGTGTGTGCTGAATACAACCTCACAATACTGACACCTCAAAAGAGGCAATGGGACAGGAGTTGACTTTATGGATCCTGTGATGATCCCAGCAGGTGTCACTGAGTGCTGGGTGGACCAGTTCAAGAAAGAACAGGGCGGAAGCAGTTATAGGAACAGTTGATGAGTCAAGTGTCACTTGGCGGTAAACAAGGTGGGAGTGGCTTAGAGTGTTTGACCCACATGACCCTCATTTCTATCCTTGCATCTGTGTTTTTTGTTTTTGACATGAATGCTGCTTAGCTATGTTTTGGATGGATTGGGTTTCAGGTGATTGTTATTGTAGTATTCACATCTCTTGGAGATAACTTGTGAGTAGATCATAATATTTGTTTTGTTTTCTAATTGTCTATGGGAGGCTCATTATACTACATGCTTGATGTTGAACCATGTGATGTCTACCAGCCAATCAGAAAATATATCATTTTGTAGTGTGTGTGTGTGAGAATGTATATACAGTACATATATTTATATATATACACAATAAAACAAAAAGTTGCTTAGATTCGGGTCATTTATGAAGTCATAAAATGCAGTTTATTATTTTATTATTTAATCGTTATAATTATTTTAAAAATAGAGTACAATGTACTCTCAAATATTCAGCTATATTACTTTCAAAGTAGCATGACTTTATTATTTTTAAAATATAATATGAAAGTACACTCAAAGTCTCATAATATGACTTTATTTTAACTTTATTCCTGTGATATTGTGACTTTGTTATTATGACTTTAGTCCCGTACTTTTGTATAATCATGCAGTAAAAAGTTGTCTTTTTTATGTATAATTACAACTTTAAAGCTACTGTTTGAGTCTGTCAACATGAACACACACGCACGCACACAAAGAACACACACACACTCTCTCTCTCTTTTTCTCTCGCTCTCTTTTTTTACCCCCTCCCTCTCTCCCGCTGCTTCCCCGGCTCAGTGCGCATGCGTCGCGCTGCTCCGGGAGCGCTGTTCGGCCTGTTCCGCGGCCGCTCGGTCATTTTCGCCTCTTTGTTGTACTGCTAGTGGATTTAAACTCGGATCCGACCCAATATCCAGCTGACTCCGGCGCCCTCAAACAGGTCAGTTCTCGCACTTGAACCGGGCAGCCCTCGATGCTTCGGTGGCCGGTTTCGGGTGCCGGTTGGTGGCCCCCCTCCTCCTCGTTTTTTAGCATGTCTTTCCGCTGGCTGCTACGGGGCATGCTATCTATACGTGTTGTTGAATGTGTGTGTGCGCGTGCGTGTACGTGTGTGTGTGTTTTTGTGTAAGTGGTGGATGGCGGCGCCGGGCCCTGCAGTTGCACGCCGGCGTTGGGGATGTTTTTAAGGGGAAAAGGAGGCTGGAGGCTGGCCGGGATGCACGCGGTTGTCCGCCCCGAAGCTGAGGCTGTCTTGTCTTCATGTCTCGTCTTGCTCTCCCTTGGTCAAACACCTCCCCTTCTTCACCTTCTTTGGTCCTCCTTGACGCCAAGCCCTCAAAGATCAAGGCTCCAAAGTTGTGGTGATGTTGTGTGGAGGTTCTACATGAGATTTGGATTATTTTTTTCTTTTTGAGGTGGGGGGGAAAGTTGCTGCTTCCCCCTTTTTCTGTGTTGTTTTGTCATGAGGGTGGATGTGGTCGAGACTGCTGCTGCAGACTGTGTGACATTGTGCGTGGGGGTGTGCATGCAGAGCAGCCAACAAGTCTGTTCAGTTTTGGTATTTTTTTGTCTTTTTTTTTTTTAAATGGAGAAGAGCCATCTGCATTGTGTTCTTTAGTGGTGGTTGACAGGGTTCAAGGTCCAAACCCACCAAACTAGAAAAGATCCACAAACACCATCAAACAAATGCAATGGGGAAAAAATAATGAGAGAGATTAAGATTAAGATATGCCTTTATTCGTCCCTCAGTGGGGAAATTTGTATTGCACAGAGTACAGAGTCAGTTAAGCAGTACAAAATACACAATATAGAAAAATAAACAACCCAAGTATTAACAGATAACATTAACAAATGAAATGCCGCAATTACAGAAACACTGCAAATAAAAAGAAAAATGCTCAAAACGCCATAACAAAACTTTGCCAATCAGGTTAATGACACTTATGCTACGCTAACATTAGGGACATCATTGTAAATTGCAGTTTTATGTTGTATAGTGTTAGGGGTCAAACTTTTAACTAAGACGTCAAGAATAAAGTCATCCAGCTTTCTTCCGGGTGTCCTGCTAATGTCTTTAAAGACAGACCTCCATTAAGTATGGCTTCCCTGCTCTATTTTTTTTGCTGTGTTCACTGAACTTACAACATTGTTTTGTAGATTGTTTGTGTTTTGAGGATTTGCAGTGCAGTATTTTTCTTTTGTGTATTTAAGGAGAAGATGATGTTGTGTCAACAGTCCAACAAGTGTCCTGACTTTTCTGAAATGAAAAAAGGTGTAAAGGATGTCTGTCATCATTATCAAAAAGTTCAGCAACATTAAAAAAAAACAAAAAACGAGGGGAATGGTTGAGGCAGAGAAGCGAGCTGAAAGGAACCAACAAGCATATGACAAAAAGCAACGGCGATATCGCTGAGAAAGCATGTGATTTTAGGAAGCGGGGGAAAATTCAAGGTTCAAGTTAAATGGAGGGGGCGGTTGAAGCCAAAGCACTTGTTGTCAAAGACATCAAGGAGAACTGGGCAAATCAAAGATGACATCATCTGTACTACAAAGAAATAAACAGGCCTGATGCAAAATCAACTATGACAACTCCACAATAATTCTGTATGTTTGCCCCCTGTCCGCCATTGTACTAATCTACAAAGTAATTCCGGTTGATACAAGGTATACTGGGTATACTGAGTGAAATTGTGTATGTAAACGTGTACAGAACGGTATCAACATACAGTGCAAAATGATAGGTAATGGCCTCACACAGTCACAGACATGACGCATGGATGGCAAATCTCCACAGGTGTTATCGGAAACTTCCACTACATGAATTACGCCGGTATTGGAATGTGATCGGGTCAACTGTGCACGATACCGTAATTTCCGTTGTAAAAGACACTACTTTTTTTCTTAAAACTTTGAACCTTGTGGCTTTTACATCTCCGGACATGTCCTACATATACTTCAGAACTACTACTAATCGTTTAAATACAGTGCTGCTTGTGAGTTAGTGTGGAAGTGGTTTGTCTTTGCTTGGCACATTAAATCAAATTAATGAAGAAATACGACTGCTTGTGAGTTAGTGAGGAAGTGGTTTGTCTTTGCTTGGCACATTAAATCAAATTAAGGAAAAAGTACGACTGCTTGTGAGTTAGTGGGGAAGTGGTTTGTCTTTGCTTGGCACATTAAATCAAATTAATGAAAAAATACGACTGGCCAAACATTTTTATTTAACCACAAAACAATACAGGTGCATTTTGAAATGTTGATTGCCCCATAAATTGATGCTACGCAGCATGCTATGTCAACGTATTTGTATTTGTATTTGTATTTGTATTTGTATTTATATTTATATTTATATTTATATTTATATTTATATTTATATTTATATTTATATTTATATTTATATTTATATTTATATTTATATTTATATTTATATTTATATTTATATTTATATTTATATTTATGATTATTATATGATTATTATATACTTATTTATTTGAGACCAAATAAACCACTAATATTATAATGATGTATAATATGTCATCTTTCACTCTATAAACTTGTGCAATTGCTATTTGTGACACATTTTCTCACAGGTAATCTGTACTGTCTATACAACATTTGCAGCATTTCTTGAAACTGACACAATTTTGCGCGGTTCCGTTTGTAACTATTTACTCTGCCGACCAAACGTCTCATCGAGTGTTGACTGACAAAGACTCTGCAGCTACATATGTAGTTTTTCCCCAGATGGGAAAACTGGGTCGAGTGGGTATGTTTGAGGTGGGCAGGTTTGTTTTGTTGCCTTTCATGTTGTTTTCGAATAAGTTCGGCATACTGGCTTAC